>NW_026099576.1:401814-441990 GCF_025091365.1 Daktulosphaira vitifoliae | reverse complement strand
CTATCTTCTATGCGCAAAAGGCTACCGTATTTAAAAATATGCTATTTTTTATTAAAATTCTAGGTTTTGTATTTTATTTTATTTTAAAATATTTTATTAGGGGAATAAACTGACTTTCATGAATATTATATAATTTCATTGACATAGAATAAAGTTCATAAGACATATGATATTATACTTATTAACATTTTTTACTTTTTTAAAGTCGAAAAAGTAATTTTTAAATTTGAGTTAGCTTAAATAGCCAATTTTATCGTGCAATAAAAATCAACGAATAGTTGCCGAATGGGTAACACCGTGATCCTTAACGCCTAGGGTACGATGTTCAAATCCGTTTGTGGCTTCTAAAACTTTGCATTTTTTTTTTGAGTTAGAATAGAATTTTCAAATCATTTGATATTTATCTCATTTAGATTCAATAATTTTAATAAATATAAAGGATCTTATCACTATAGTCTCTCCTCGTGAGAAGAAATTTATATTCATGTTAATATTATTTTACTATGTGGTTCTTTTTGTGGATACGATTTATTTTGCCAACCCTCACTAGACCTACTTTTTTCAACGATACGTCAAATGATTCATTTAAGTTTATGATATTTAAGTTAATGATTAGTTTAAGTTATTACTCTTAAAAATCAAAAAAATATTCCTTATTCAAATAAAAAGTAGCTTAACTAGATTTGTCCATACAAACAATTAAAATCATTAATTTTTAATATTCTTAAATTATTTATTGTCGAATTAAATTTGATATGATAAAAGTATTCAACTACAAAAGTAAATAATTTTACTTTATAATTTATTAATTTTTTAACTCTATTTCTGTGTGCTACTACCAGTCTATAATATGCCAAATTTTTTAGTAATATGTTGCTATATAAATCATAAATTTAAAAAAAAAATGATTTTTAGTTTCACCTGAAGTTAACGATGGAGTTTTACAATTATAATTATATTTTTGATAATATGCTCAATTGAGTAAATCTTTTTAACTACTTTGGTTTGATTGGTTCATTTAATTAAAGTAAATTATTAAAATTAATTAAGTTCTGAATATTTCAATTGCAGAATTTTTTTAAACACCAAAAGTTATTAGGATATGATTACTATTCTTTCTATTTCAGTTATCTATTACGATAAAAATGTAAAAAAATCGAATTTTTCTGACAAATGTACTGTAATTAGTAATTATAAAATTTCCAGATTGCATATTAATCTTAAAAATTTCATTTTTTTCAATTTAATAATGTCAATTTCAAACTTGCAAGTTGAACTATAAGTTATGGTAACAAATTCATTTTTTAGCTTCGATGCGAAGCTGAGAAGGTATTTTTCATTAAAACTTTCACTTTAAAAGACAATAAAAAATAGGTTCAAAATGATTACCTTTAACATATTAAAAATCAAAATCAGTATTAATTTAATACAATTTTTTTTGTTCTTAATTATTTTTTTTTATATGTAAATACTTATTTTTTAATAATAAGTAATAGAAAAAGTTTAATTGCACATTTGAAAACATCGCGAAAAATTTATTTAGAAAAGTATATTTTTTTATTTAGAAAAGTATATTTTTTTTCTGATGAAAGTTCCTTTTGTTTAGTGTATTTATTCATAAGTAACAAAATTTTTTTATTAAAAAGTATTGCATAAATTCCTTTAAATTTGTATACGCATTAAAAGTATATGAATATACAACTCCTTTTTATTTTTATAATATCTCCGTAAAAATTACAATATTATATTATTGAATACCACTTTCATACTCAATTTAATTACTGTAATTATTATGTATTCATATATTATAGTTATAAATCGGGGTAAAATTAAGGGAATAAGTGTTATTGTTGTTTTTGAAATAATCTACCAATTTCATTTTTTTCTATTTAATAATATTTATTTCAAACTTGCAAGTTGAGTTAAAAGTTATGGTAATAAATTCATTTTTTTTTTATTAAAACTTTCACTTTAAAGAACAAAAAGAAGTAGGTTCAAAATGATTACTTTTAACATATTAAAAATCAATAATAATTTGAAAATAATTAATTATAAAAATTATATAATATATAATTAAAATAATTACTAATCTGGATATAATTAAGGAAATAGGAGTTGATGTTGGGTTGGGTTGGTTACATTTTTAACTTTATAATGCTATAACTCATTGAAAAGTGTACGAATCAACACAATTTTTTTATGAGAAATAATATTTTTTAATAATCCCTTTTTCATTCGACATACTTTATCTTAATCAGGGTATTAATAAGAAACTAGCAGATAATGTAGCTTTTGTAATTATCCACCAATTTCTTAGAATTAAACACTATCTACTGATTTGCATCGAAGCGTTTCTTATGATAGTGATTTTAATCAATGTCAGATTAAATCTATACTGGACCCAACTATGCAACATCCCCACTATGCCGCGACCCCACTGTGCTGGGTTTTTTTTGTAATAAAAGGGCTAAAAATAAATATTTTGAAATTTAAAAAAAAAATTTTCTTAAACGTGATAAATAATAAAAAATATTTTTTAAACATAATCTAAGAAGATAATAATTATAAAAAAAAAAAATTCAACATAATAATAATTTTATCAAGAGTAAAAACTTTTGTCAGTCAGATCTGAAACATTCTGAATACATTTATACTGCAGTAACAAAAAAATGTGTTAAATTTTAAATTGAATGAAACTTCTTACATCACAGTTGAATTAATATTATCATAATTTTATAACAAGTTAAATGATTTAACAAGCAGTCGTCCTTCAGGAGTATAGATTCGATTATTAATGCTTTAGAAGGTGAAATTAAACGTAGCTTTCTTTCTGTAAATCTAATGGATAATTATATTCTAAGTGAATCTAAATTTTTTTACACGAATCATATCTTCATTTTCAAATTCGATGAATTTTTGAGTTTTA
This sequence comes from Daktulosphaira vitifoliae, assembly GCF_025091365.1. Classification (NCBI taxonomy): domain Eukaryota; kingdom Metazoa; phylum Arthropoda; class Insecta; order Hemiptera; family Phylloxeridae; genus Daktulosphaira; species Daktulosphaira vitifoliae. Next base: position 439,064 of record NW_026099576.1, on the reverse strand, counting down.
TTATTTTAGTAATATTATTATTTCTCGATCTTAGAAGTGGTATTACTATTCTCTTTATTCATTTTTATCAATATTCAAATAAATGTTTTCGTTTATTTATGTTTACCTATCTACCTGTTGAACTTAGGTTGATGGCCTCCAAAACACATGGCCTATGCATTACGGACCGGTGTCCAGACACACGTGTATTATATAAACACGTGGACGAATACTCATACATTTTCGCTCATATACATCTAATAATATAATATTATTAATTGTATAATATCAAAAATATCCAAGATAATCATATTTGTAATATAATTATCAAATTGGATTATAAATTGTTAAAATTATTTATTTATTAAAATTAATGATTTTTTAACTTCAAGTTATTATTTAATTTGAAAATAAACAATATGCTATAAAAATAAATGTCTTTAATCATCAAAATAATGACTTTCAAGCGATAAAATTAAAAAAATATAAATGTTAAATTTCTCAAAAAATCTATTCTTGTTAATAAAATAGCCTGGAAAAAGATTGGTCCAGAAACTTGAAATAAAATTTTAAGCTCACTTATGACTAAAGTTTTAATTTTTCATATAGGGAAAGCTTTTTTTATTACTTAAAAATTCTTTAAATCTCAAATGAATCGATGATTGCAGAAACGACATGAGTCAATTTTTTAAAACTTTTGGATAATTGATAAAAAGTGTATAATTTAAATAATNTAGTTTTTTATTTGTTTCATTTTTAAAGTTCTTGTAATTTATAATATAAGTGTTAGGATAAGAAATTAAATACACACTATATACTAAGTTATTTTTTGTATGCTATTTGGTGTATAAAAACAAAAAACTTTGATTAGTTAGTTCCAATAATTTTTGTTTATTTATTTTATTGTGGTGTTTTTAAATATTCATACATTATTATTATACTTTATTTCCGGTTCTTTATAAAATTTTATATTAAAAGGAGTATTTAAAAATTGTTCGTTTGAGGCAAAATACTGTTTAGGGGCAATATGGAAAATCTCCACGAAAATATTTTATTAATTGAAATTATTTATAATTTAATTTAAAATTACTTTAAATAATTTATTTCCCCTTGATCTACAACTATATAATATTATATGTGTAATAGGGATAGTTTATCCTCGTTTTTCTATTTATTTACATACTTGAATCCTAATAAACTCGAAATTCTAATTTAAAAAAAATTATTATAAAATCATAAATATATATTATAGTAAATTAATAATGATTTATGTAGTATATATTTTTAATTTTAACTTAGTTGTTTTTGATAAATAAATGATCAGTTTTACATACTTCTATTTCTTGAATTTAATGTGCTACAGAGGGTGGTGGAATTCTTTCACATGTTGGGAATTCAAGGATAATTCTTGGGTATGGCAATGATGAACAAGGCAGATATTATGGACGGCTTGCAACAGAGACCAAATACCAGCAATAAGAAAATCGTTATCAAACGTTTTAAACTTTAATATTATTGTAGCGTTTAAAACGAAAAATTTTGTGTAAACATAATGAAAATAAAAAACTAAAAATATGTAACATCAATAAACGTAAAATATCGTTAAACATAATAATATTTCAATCATAAAATAATTCTTATTAAAACAAAAATTAATTTTTTTCAAATGTCATATTTAAAAAAAAATGTTTTTAAAAAAAGTAATCACTTGTTCTTTATTAACTTTGATGCGAAGCTGTGAAAGTGCATTTTACCATGATATGTTTATAATTATAGATATATTTGTGTTCGTCAATACATTTTTTCAGGTCTCACTTGACCGATTTTACTGAACAATACATTAAAAGATTACAAATCGTATCTAGTAAAAATCATTCTCAAAAATAAAAAAAATTCCCTCATTTTCAAGAAATAGGAATCCCCCAAATTTACTATTATTAAAATCTAATAATTTCGATATTTTTTTAAATTTATTTAACATAATGTTGCTATACCTTTTTAAAAAATGCACGAATCAATTATATTCTTTAATGATAAATGTTTTGTATAGACCTCTTTTATTCGACATACCTTTTCCATTTCCCTTTATACAGGGTTGGGTTCAAACCTTTAAAAATACATATAGAAAGTAAAACTTTTTCAACTTAACTTTTGAAAATGTTCCGGAAATACTGACACTTAAAACTGTCATAACTATTTTAAAAATGATATAATTCAAACAATTTTTTTATAAACATCTTGGTTATTTCTGTTTTAGATGGTATATATATATATATTTTAATCTGATTCTTAATTGCTCATGTGGAAATTCAAAATATCTACTTTTGCTTAAAATTGTTCAGTATTTTTAGTCGTATTTTTTGGCAATTTAATATTTTTTTACAGTATTTCTGTATTTTATTTTGTAAAATATTTTATATCAATTTTTTTATTTTATGATTAAGTAATCTATAACTACTAATTTTCAAAACTTCTATAATACATTAAATAAAAAATGTAATTCTTATAATATTTATGAATTAAAATTTAATCAATTTATTATTCTCTTGAAAAATTGACTAAATTTACTTTAGTTCCCAATCTTTTGGACCAAAAATATATATATTTTGACCATGACAATGTAACGTCAGGAAGTACAGAAATATATAACTAGAAAAATTATGATTTTTAATGATATTGAATTATATAAGAGTTGTTTAATAACTGTCGCTACATAATAGATCAAGATTTGGACAATGAAGTACGCTTCTTAGTGGTTCATGCACGACCGAATGTTTGTAACTAGTAGGAATGTGGGTCATACTCGATGAAAGTGAAATCTAGGTTACCTGTGTGCGTGCAAGACAAAAATATTCACTTTCACTTTTTTTCTGCTAAGCTGGTTCGCACGCCTACAAAGAAGTGGGCGCATTTCCTTTAAAAGTATGAATTTGATTCTCAACAGGCTCATAAGATTAAAATTTTATTATATTGTTCTATTTTTAAATAATAAATGAAATTCAGCATAATAGAAAAGTTTTATCAGAGGAACAAAATTATAAATTTAATATATTTTAAATTAACTCAAATACTTTAAAATTGAAAAAAAAAACTTATTAACTATTTGAATTGTGTAATTTTTTACACAATTCAAATCGATTGAAATGATCTTAAAATTTTTACTTTAAGATCATTTCAATTGTTTTCATTTTAAGTTTTACTTCTTAATTTATCTTAAAACCTAATAATAAGTAATAACAAAAACACTGTTTTTATAAAAATTACATAGCGTGAGTCTCACCTAAAATTTTTAGGGGTGAATCTCACTATTAAAAAGTAAAGCTTACAAATATTATTAACAAACGGTCAATCAAAAACAATTTTTTTTCTAGTATTGGTAGTTATGATTTTATGTTCTCTATTTTTATTTGAAGATTATCATCAAAAGTTGTTGAAAGCTAGGAAAAAATTAATAAAAAATAAGTAATGCAAAATATTTGGTGGATCAAAAGTTATTAAAGATATTATAACATGATGAGATACTCTTTATAATGTTAAAGTTTCCCTATTCGTATAACTAAAATAACAACTACTAACTCAAATTTGTGTTCGCATTGATTTAATAAAATTTTATATAAAATCAATTAAACTTACTGATACTACAAAATACATAGAAAATTTTTTTTTTTTATTAGAGACAACTAATAAAACATATGCGTTTAACAAAGTCTAAAACTGTAAAAATTATTTCTAATAAATAGTATTGCAAATTTTTGACTGAATATGTGCCTATGTATAAACTTAAAACTATGACATCCCCAATTAATTAGTAAAATTATTATAGTGTTTTCAATAATTAGAAGAAATAACTTAAATTAAAATTGTTAAACAAACAGTAAAATAGAAATATTTTACCGCAGGTGACTAAACTGAGATATATACTTATATTTTTTGTCAAATTGCATTTTAATTATCAAAGCTTGATTTTTATGGTAATTACTAAATTTGAAGATTTAATTACTATATCATTATAATATTATAAATAATAAAAAAAATAAGATAAATATTAATAATTATAATTTTTATATTCATTTAAAATTTTATTGGGTATATTTAAAGTTACCAAAAGAGTATTTTAAAAAATTGTATTAAAATATCAAATTATTTATAATACCTACTTTCATAAAATATATTTGAAAGAAAATTGCATAAGTGAATTATTCCAAAAGCAAAATGATTTTTGCTTTTTTTTTTAATTTTTAAAATTAGCTTCGATGCGAAGCTGAGAAGGTATTGGTTTTACTATGATGTGTTTTTTTTTTGTGTCTGTTACCACTTTTTCTCAGCTCTCATCGAACCGATTTCTTTCAACTATACGTTAAAATATCACAAATCGTATCTAGTTGAAGATATTACACTCAAAAATTATAAAATTTCCCTCGTTCCCCGTAAATGGAGGAAACCTCCAAAAAAATTACAAATTTAAAAATCGCTAATTTTCAAAATTTTTCCAATTTTTTTACTTAAAATTGCCATAACTTTTTTGAAAACAACCAAATCAATATAATTTTTTTTTATATAAATGCATGATATCATTACCTTTCATTTGGTATATTTTTTTTATATATTTGATCCTTTATCTGTCCACAGGAAGATTTAAATTGACAACTTTTTCACAAAAAAATTAATTTTTTCAACTTGACTTTTGAAAATGTTTCGGAAAGTCTGACACTTTTATATATATCTTAAATTAAAGCTAATGTAATACACTTTATCATGGAACAAAAAAAATTTCGGACTTTATATTATCTTCACGGTGAAAATGGCTAGTGAATGTTATTTTTGTGTGAAAATTTTCGATTTTGTATTTTACATTTTTAACTTTATTATGCTATAACTTTTTGAAAAATGTATGGATCAATACAATTTTTTCATGAGAAGTAGTATTTATATACATCATATATACTCCTACTTATTCTTAAACCCTTTTCTTCAAGAGCTGATCTCCACACCTCTAGCTTTTGATTAATTTCCTCCCTGTTTTCTCCTATCAACACTATATCGTCAGCAAACAACATGCACCACGGCACCTCTCCTTGTACTTCTCTAGTAATTTTATCCATCATTATAGAAAATAAGTAAGGGCTTAAAGCAGAACCCTGCTGCACTCCTACTCTTACCCGCCTAATATTTTCCATACTTCTACTGGCACTTCATCTGGTCCTACTGCTTTATTCTTTATCATTGATGCCACAGCCTCCCATACCTCTTTCTCACTAATTAAATCTACCAGTCCCTCATTCTACGAGATTTCCTTTAACGTCTCTTTTGGATACTGCTCATTCAGTAATTTTTCAAAATACTCTTTCTACCATTTTTTATTTAAATTTATTTTGTAATTGAAAATAATATCATATCAAACTTAATTCTACAATATATTATAAGAAATGAATGATTTTAATTGTCGTCTATAAGGATTAAGTAAGCTAAATAACTTTAATAGACAAAATGGAAATTTTTTAGTTTTTCAGGATAATATATTCAATTGGATACAAATTGTAACTATTTGATGTAACTTTGAAAAATTGGTCGAGAGTTGAGAAAAATAAATAACAGAAAAAAAAAATAGTAAAATTATTTTAATATGAATAAGAAATTCCTTCACGCAAGGGGAGACTACAATTAGGGGTTCTAGATACTGGTTGAACTTAAAATGTAAATTAAAATTAATATAATTTTTATATAAATCAGTCTATTTCCCATGTAAGGTATTTTAAAATAAAATAAACCTTTTAAAGTTTATAAATTTAAAATAAAAATAAATAATTTCGAATACAAACTAAGGAGATTGGTCCTCTTGCACCCCTTTCTTAATACACTAATGTACAGTTCATTAATTCTTATAAACACTCACAAATATGTTTTTATACAAAAATTTTAGAATTTTACACAAAAATTGTTCTTTTCATTAACTGTAATGTTCGTTTTCACCACAAAGAGAGTATTTTTGAAACATTTAAAAAAAATTATGCTTTAAAGGTTTTTAAGTCTATATGCGTAATTAAAATTTTGATCCTATTGCATAAAAGGAAATGGTCAGATTTATAAAAAATACAGGTCGAATGAATGATGAATATAAAATTATTTATAAAAAAAATTTATATTACCATAATTTTTCAAAAAATTATGGTAATATAAATTAAAAAATATAAAATCGAGAAATTTTTAACAAATCGTACATTTTTCATTAACTTTAAAGGTATTTATATAAAAAAAAATTATTTTGGTACGTTCATTTTTCAAAATCTTATGAGGTTTTAAGGAAAAAACTTAAAAATTGTTGAATTTACTGATTTTAAAACATTTTTGTTGTTTTGTAATATTGATAGGGGGGAACGAAGGTAATTATTTCCATTTTCAATGGTAATGTCTTTAACTAGATACAATTTGTAATCGTTTGACATATCGTTAAAAAAAATCGGTCCATTGAGAGCTGAAATAAGTAGTAGCAGATACAAAAATAATAAAAAGTTAACACATCATATTAAAATTAATTTCTTCTCAGCATCGCATTGAATCAAAAATTATTTATATGCTTAAATAAAAAATTTTTTTTGTGTAATGCATTTTTTAGATGTGGTAAGCAATTTTAGTTTTTATTGTTCGAGATTCATTTTAATATAGTATTGTTCGAATTAATATGAACACGATACTATTAAAAAAGACACACAGTGGTTACCACATAAACGATAAATATTCAAATATTGGTGAAATAATGTGATTGTTTTATTTAAATATCTCTATTTAATAAAAAAATTAAGTTCAAAATAAACAAAAAAAAAAAATTATGTGGTCGTTTTTATTCCAATTTTTGGATTCATATTTTCAATGAAAATATCGAGAAATCGTTTTAATTGCAGAAAATTGCTAGCAACTAAATTTTCATAGTGGTCTAAATTTCGAACACTATGCACTTATTATAAATATACATTTATACATTTATGTAAATATTACTTTTAAAAGTATTGTATAAATATTGTTTAAAATAAATGATCTAGAAGTGGAAAAATTGAAATTAGTTAATGACTCACAGGCTATTGTTCATGATCATTTTGAGAAGGATTGTGAATCTACTGCAATAGATTCACAGTATATCACTGCAGTAGTATCATAAATTATGTTATAAAATTCATACTGTAAAACATATTTGATAAATATGTTTTCATAATGCAACATTTTTTTATACATTTATCGGTGTCTATTTTTCAATATATTTATTATAATAAATGTTTTATGCTTTTTTTATTATTATATATATATTTTATAACATTTAAAATTATTCATCAGTTCTTGTACCTAAAGTTAATTATTTACCTTCATTTTAAAACAGTTTTTTTTGCCGAGTAATCATTGAAATCAATTTAGTCTTATATTTATATTAAAACAAACTATTGCATTGCATAATTATTTTAATGATTGATATGATGAATAATTTTAGATATTTTTTGGGATTTTGTTATAATATTGAAGGTAAATGGTTATACCTCCTTCATAGTTAATAAGGATAACATTTTATTTAATATAAGTGTTAAAATATATAGATAAAAAATGATGTCGATTATTTTTTGTAGTAATTATTAGCATTGATATTCAAATGAGCTAATAGTATAGCAGATGTTAAATTGTGAAATAATAGGGCAGTAAGTTACGCGGTGTTTTTTTCATGATTATTATACAGTTTTTGCTATTAAACAGAGAGGAAATCATAGGTTGATTTGCTATTTTTCTTCTTCCATTCACCACTACCATATAATAATAAAGAAATATAAGTAAGTATATGGATTATAATGGTTTTTGCTTCCAACCCTTCGTATCCTTGAATCTTTTGTCATTTGTACACACAAAACCGGAAGGGTCCAGATGTTTCTTTCTTAAAAGAGGCCCCATAAAGGTTTTCCACGTGTATAATAAAATTATCAGATTTTTCATCATCTGCCTTTATTAAATAATTATAATAAATATTTTATTTAAAATTGTTGAGTTTATTTTTTTTATAAGTAATATTTTTTTAATACTCTAGATTTTTTTTTTTGTTACTTCTCTGAATATATATATATCATTTTAGTTGCTATAATTATATACGAGATAAAGAAAAATTAAATAGTTAGGAATTAAGATTTCCATTGTTTTCTTAATCTTACGTAGGATTATAATCATTTCTATTTTTTAAATTTAGGGATTTTAAATTATCTGCTTTGTAAATTGTATAATATAGCATTATACAAAACAATAATTATTTATTAAATTTTTTCAATCATATTTAATACATAAGCAACATTTTATAAAAAAATAGATATTATCTAATAATACTTATCATTAAACAAAGTCATCATACCAAGTATTATAATAAGAAAAAAATAAAATTTATACAGATATTAAAAACCGTAACCACCTTAATCATCAAACATTATTATTAAACCAATTATTTACCTATTACATTATTTTTAGTTTAATAAGTTATTAATTGATAGTTTAAATTAATTGATTAATTTTAAAATAAATGAAATTTTTAGGTCATAATATTTTATAGACGAACATTCAGTTAAAAACTTGGTGGTGCGAAATTTTAGTCTGCTAAGTTAGTCAAGGTAGGTAATATGACCCCATAACAAGTATTTTAATCATGTAATACCAAAAAAACTACGTTTTTATTAATTAAGTCATTTGTTAAATATTTTTCAATACATAGAGAAGAAAGGATAGTAAATATATTTTGCACCATAAAAGTGCTAAACCAATTATCAATATGACTCATTGATGAAAATGATATTTCACAAGTTGCTCGTGAAATTGGAATAACTATGAATACTTGAATTAATTTATATGTGTTGGAACATACTTTCAGCGTAGAAGCATAATGATATCTCCGGCAAAAAGTATTCTTGAGAAAGTTCTTTAAAACTATCATTTCAGCCGTTAAACTTTAACATAAAGTTCCAAGACATCCAAAAAAATAGTTTCATGACAAAAAAAAATGTATATGTTAACTATATAATAATTATTATTTAGAATTTGAAAAGTAAAATATAGTAGGGATCTAACAAAGTGAAGTTGAGGCATTTATTTAGATAAATATTGATCAATATTTGACAGTGATTCAAATAATTTTTATAATACGTATATGAAAAAATTAAACATATCCACCAAAAATTACATTATTTTCGATTTTAGAGATCTATTATTTATATAACACAAGTTGTCGGAACGTCATCCTTTTTTTTAGTATAGTACACAAGGTACCTTAAATTTAGTTTAGCTTTGAATAATGTACAACTAGATGTTCCGTATTATGTAAAACATTTAAAATCGTAAATATTTGGCTTTAATGCTCAAAACTTTTAGAAATCGAGATATCAGATAGTTATTCATTTTTAATCTCAAATTACATTGTATTAACTTTAATTTGATATAGGTTTAAAAAAAAGCAAACTAGAGCGACTTATATTAAAAGCTTACTAAGTTCATTACTAAAAAGAAAATATCTTATTCTCCTCATAAAGCATTAATTTTTTTTAATATTATAACAACTAACAAAAGAATAACAAATTATTATTATATTTCAGCTAGAAAACATAATGCTGATATTTAACCTGATTATGAGGCAATATTAATAGCTATAGAAACATGTTACCCTAAACATTTATGTGTCATCAAAATCATTGTTTTTAAAATTGAAAATATGTTGTTATATATCACAAAAAATGTTAAAAAATTATTTTTATTTTACGAATATAAGTTGTGTGTGATAGATTTACGGCAGTGATTTCGTCTTGTATTAAACAAATGTTAAACATATTATTTTTAATAATTAAAAAATGTAAATAATTAATTGATAATATTTAGAAGTTTGAATAAATGCTTACCCAAGAAATAGTATAATAAGTATAATACTAAATAAAGATAAGATTTTTTATTCTTTATTATAAAATTGATTTTAGAATTATTTTATTTATTTAAAAATAATTATTATTATGTCTTAAAAATTTTATTATTTTTATTATTCGTGTGATTAAAAATTACATCGTTTGAACCTAAAATTTTATTCAACAAAAAATAATTTGTTTAAAATTTATTTATTATCTTAGTTATATAAATCAAAATTTATTAATAGTTCATAAATTTGGTTTTGGTCGATATTGTCCTCTGATACGATGAATATAAAATGAATTAAGATTTACTCCCTACTATTTATTTTATTATTCAAGGTAATTTTACACCAGGAAGTGAATGCAGTTGAAAATGCATTCGAGGACCTTCCCGTTTACCTGGTTCATATGTGTAAGTAGGAGTATTTTTATACAGGAAATATTATTAGCACAGTACTCATTTTTTATGTGCTAAGATAAAAACTATTCTTGGTCAAGGACAAAACTGCATAATTGATTAAAAATGGAAGGGGATCACTACTTGGTACAGAAAACATTATTTATTAATATTATTATGTATATTTGATAAATGAGTAAAGAATTGCAACTAGTTGGTATTATTTAGTATAACTATTACATAATATTTAAGTATTTGTGTACAAATAATATACGAAGAAAAATCCACTACACGACTTTTAATATTATAATGCACATTCTATACTTACTGCGAATTGAAAAATAATTAATACATGTTTAATCTAATATAAATTAAGTCTTTCAACTATACTTTATTGTTTTTATTTAAAAATAATAATTTTAATATGAAAAATGTTGATAACCAACAAAACTGCCAAAAGTAAAAAGTTATTCTATCATACGTATGTTAGAATTGATTTTATTTTTTCGCATTTTCTTGTTAAATATTATTTTAAAATACACTTCAACACTATAAATATATTAGGACTATGTGCCAATAGAATAATTGGCAACTGCATTTTTATTAGGCCTTTGTAAATATATTTAAATTACCTTTTATTTTTTTTTATTATTTGACAAAATATTTATTTTTAACGTTTCTAATAAAATGCTCTACCTTTCACTCGATATCTAATAAATGTGGATCTATTAAGAAACAATTATTAATGTGTATTTTCCTTAATTACTACTTTAATTAAAACTCACGTTACATTTTCGGTATAATAAAAATTAGGTGCTATAATTAGAATTTTGAATCAATATTGTCAAAAAAACATGATACACACTTTTAATTTATAATTAAAAATATGTATTTATTAATTTAAGGTTAATACATTTAATATTTATTTATTTAATTTAACATTATGAATTAAATTACAAAATAAAGATATTTTTAAACATTCAAATTGAATTCAACATTAGACAATCCCAATAATTAGAAAATATAATATGTATATATATTTAAAAAAAATTGTATAAACTAATGATCTTTTAGTTTCCTTGGATAATCAACAAAGTATCCATACTTTTAAAATTATAATTATAAACTGCAGATTATAATTTATACCTGAGCAGAATTTTTAGTAGTGTAGTTTGTACTACATACATCTAACTTTTGTTATCACTGTGCTCAATGACCTTGGCCTTCCTATTGGATGACAATCTTTGCCAACATTTATAAATTGCCAAGTGCATAATATAACATTGCCAATGAAAATTAATAAATTACAAAATGAAATACAATAAAAAAAAGATATTTATTAATCCAAATATAGTGTAATATTAGTTAATGGTACCACTATTGATATACCTTTTTGTGATTTTTAATTTATGTAAAAAATTTTTATTGTATTTTCAATACAACATTATATCAATAATTTTTTGAAAAAAAAAATTACTTTCTAACTTAAATAGTACGCGCATGCACAATATAAATTTAATTTTTTTAAATGTGGATCACAATTGTTTTAGCTTCGATGCGAAGCTGAGAAGGTATTAATTTTACTATGATGCGTTTTTTTTTTTTTGTGTCTGTATATGCTCAATCTCAGCTCTCACTGAAACGATTTTAATGAATAATATGTCAAAAGATCACAAATCGTATCTAGTTGAAGACATTACCCTCAAAAATTGAAAACAATTCCCTCGTTCCCCGTAAACGGGGGAAATCCCCAAAAAATTAAAAATTTAAAAATCGCTAATTTTCGATATTTTTTCAATTTTTTTTACGTAAAATTGCCATAACTTTTTTAAAAATGACCGAATCAATATAATTTTTTTTTTATAGATACCTTAGATATATTTACCTATCATTTTATATATTTTTGTGAACATTTGACCCTTTAACAGCCCACAGGAGGGGTTTCAAAATGTTAACTTTTTTACGAAAAATTAACGTTTTCAACATAACTTTTGAAAATGTTCCGGAAAGACTGACACTTTTATATATACCTTAAATTAAAGCTAATGTAATATACTTAAATTAAAAAAAAAAATTTGACCTCTGGATTTGTCTTCATGGTAAAAATGACTACCGTATTAAAAAATATGCTATTTTTGTGTTAAAATTCTGAGTTTTGTATTTCATTTTATTTTAAAATACCTGACAAGGGGAGTATAGATTTTCATAAATATTATATAAATTAAAATTAATATATCATAGAAAGTTAAACTTTTAAGTTGAGAAAAATAAGTTTGAAATTTGAACTAGCTTAAATAGCCAATTTTTTCATCCGTCGCTAGCAACGTACGGTTGCCGAGTTGGTAAAGCTTATGTTTTATACGCTTGGGGTACGAGGATCCAACTCGCGTATGGCAATGAATTTTTTGCATTTTTTCTTAATTCTTTTTAAGTTAGTATAAATTTTTAACTCGTTTGATTTTTATCTCATTTAGATTCAATAACTTCAATAAAGATCGAGGATCCCATCACTTTAGTCGCCCCTTGCAAGAAGAAATTTCTTATTCGTATTACAATTATTTTACTATATTTTAAGTTTTAGCTTCGATGCAAAGCTGAGAAGATATTTTTTTGTGACTATCATTTATTTTCTCTGCTCTAACTTGACCTACTTTTTTCAACGATACGTCAAATAACTACAATTCGTATCTAGTTGAAGATATTACCCTCAAAAATTGTAAAAAAAATTCAAATTTATCAATTAAACAGTTAGTTATCCCATGTTCTCCATACAGACAATTAAAATCATTCTATTCTAATGTTTTCAATGTATTTATTAATGAATGAAGTTTGATATGATAGGTTTCAACTACAAAATTAAATCATTTTACTTTGTAATTTAATAATTTTTTTAACTCTATTTGTGTGTGCTACTACTAAACTATAATATCACAAATTTTTTTGAAAACACGTTACTATATAAATCATTTCTAAAAAATTGATTGTATTTTCTCCTGAATTAATAATGGATTTTTACAAATATAATCAAATTTTATAATACGCTCAATTGAGTAAATCTTTTTAACAATTTTGTTTTGATTGGTTCATTTAGTTAAAGTAAATCATTAAAATTAATTAAGTTCTCAATATTTCAATTGTAGAATCTTTTCAAACAATCAAAGTTACTAGGAAATTATTATTATTACTTCTATTTAAGTTAATTATTACGATAAAAATGCAAAAAAATATTGAGCTTTTCTGATAAATTTACAATAAATAGTAATTATAAAACTTTCTTACTGCTTATTAATTTTAACGATACAATTTTTTTAATTGTCATAAAATTTTCTATTCAATGATTAGGCCAGTCAACGAAGGAGTAATTTTGGCGAATAGCAGAAAAAATTCCCAACCAAATTTTTTTTTTTTTTAATAGAAAATTGGTGGATTATTCCATAAGCAACATCAACTCTTATCTCTTTAATTATATCATGATTAGTAGTTCTTTGATTTTAAAATATAATGTATGAATAAATACTAATTATAGTTTTTAAATTTAGTATGAAATTGATATTTAATAGTTTAATATTGTAATTTAAACGGAGAAATTATAAAAATTATAAAGAAGTTGTATTTTGCTTTACTTTTACGTGTATAAAAATTTAAAAGGCTGGATACAATAATTTTCAATAAAAACTGTTTGTTACTATAAATAAATGCACTGGACTACAAGGAACTTTCATCAGAAGCAAAAATATACTTTAAAAAATCAACTTTTTGTGTTTTTTTCAAATCTGCAATTAGACTTTTTCTATCACTTCTAATTTTTAATATTATTACTAATTACATATAAAATAATAATTAAAAAAAAAAAGATTTGTTTTCAAATAATTACTGATTAGATTTTTAATATGTTAAAAATTCATGTTTTTTTTTTACAGCCTCGCAAAAGTTCAAAAACATGAGCTTTTTTAATTTTCTCAAAAATTATTTAACTTACAAAAAAAATATTTCGTACAAAAATTGTTTAAAAGACAATTATATACAAAAAAATTATTTTATATTTTTTCATTCAAACAAATATTTTTCGAGTTACATTACATTTAATATGAGTACTAAAATTTATATTCCATTTTTTTCATTTTACGATTACTTTTTATCATGTTATACTTACATTAGACACAATGTTATAAATGCATATGTGTGTATGTGTGAGTTTATTTATTTATTGTATCATTAAAGTGTAGTGTATATTGAGATACAACCGATAGAGTAGGTAATTGATTTGACGCTATATTATTTAAACCCAACTAAACGCTAAATTGTACATTCCGAAATAACAATCATATTATGTCAATTGCCACCGGAATATCTGGTAATATTTTTCTTTTTCTTTGCCTTAATCCCAACTATTTGGGATCGGCCACCCTTATCCTAAGCTTCCACTTGACACGATTTCCCACATCTTCTACGCTCACATCAGCTGTCCTCAAATCGCATTCAATAGCATCCCTCCATCTCTTNTATTCGATAACATCCCTCAATCTCTTTTTTGGTCTTCCTCTACCTCTTCTTGCTGCAAAATTCTTTTCTATAACTGTTCTTACAGCTTCCCATTCGTCTCTCTTCATAACATGACTAAACAATCTAAGTCTATTTTCTGTCATCTTATCCACGATTGACGCAACACCTATACTTCCTCTTATATGCTCGTTCCTTATCCTATCTTCTCTAGTCACTCCACTCATCCAACTAAGCATTCTCATCTCTGCTACACTTATTCTCTGCTCTACTTTCTTATCAACCGCCCAACACTATGAACCATACATCATAGCTGGCCTCACAATTTCATACTAAATTTAAAAACTATAATTAGTATTTATTCATATATTATATTTTAAAATCAAAGAACTACTAATCAGGATATAATTAAAGAAATAAGAGTTCATGTTGCTTTTAAAATATTTCACCAATTTCTCTAAAGGAAACACTATCTACAGATTTGCATCGAAGCGTTTCTTATGATAGTGATTTTAATCACTGTCAGATATCATTATACTTGATCCAACTATGCCACGTCACCACTGTGCCGCGACCCCCCTGTGCTGGGTTTTTTTNCAGATATCATTATACTTGATCCAACTATGCCACGTCATTACTGTGCCTCAACCCCACTGTGCTACCGTTTTTTTTTTTTTTATGTCTGTTGCCACTTTTTTTCAGCTCTCACTGGACCGATTTCTATCAAAAATACGTCAAAAGATCACAAATTGTATCTAGTTGGGGAGACATTACCGTTAAAAATTGAAAAAAATTCCCTCGTTTCCCGAAAATGGGGGAAATATCCAAAAAAATTACAAATTTAAAAATCGATAAATTTTGTCATTTTTTTTATATTTGGACTTGTAAAATTATTTAAATATAGTTGTTCTCGATTTTAAATTAAGATAGTTAACTTGTGGATGTTTAATGTCAATTATGACTATCGATAGATATCTATTCTGTATTACTAGTATGTATATTTACAAATTTGAACTCACCTCAAAGTGCCCTACGATCACACTTTAAGCGTATCTGTTGATAGTCATAATTGACAATAAATGCTGCCTATCTGCGAATAGAGACGTCATTAAAAAAAAACAAAGAGTTACATGTATTTGTTATTCCTCTTATATTATATTAAATACAAACGTCATTTACTATTAAAACAAAATCTCAAACATAATATTAAATTAAAAATACGTGTACCCGTTTGAAAAAACAAAGTTGATACCCTTACAAGGCATATGGGATGAACTTAAAAAGTAGTACATAGCTAATTTAGAAATAATGTCTAGCTAAAGGTAATAATAAAAAAAAAGTTTTAATTATTTTTATTCTGTGAGTAATTTGTTGGGTTATGGTTAAAATATCACCCTGTTACAATACAGAATTTTTAATATAACTTCATCCATTTATTAGATAATATACTTAAAATTTTCCAATGTTTGAGTTAAAATACAAGTATAAAATACGAGGAATTATTCAAACCGGTAGCCAATAGATTTTTTTATGACCGTTCCATTCATAGATTTGCAGCGTTTATTGTCAATTATGATTTTATCGTCAGATATACTTTAATGTAGTAATTTGAAAGACACATGTTGCGAGTTATCATTTATAAATACACCAACTATTTTATTTGACACAAATGATTTAACTTATAAAATAAAAAAGAATATTGTACCTCTAAAAGAGTCAATAAAAAACTAAACATTTATGAATTTGTATCTTCAAAATCAATTAATTTATTTCATAGTTTTAAAATAAAATATGATTTTTTAGAACGACATCCAGACACTTAGTACAAAAATGAAAATAATGTAGACGGCAAAATTATTTTATCAACCTTGTTAGTTGTTAATGATAAAACTAAATGAGGGAAACTTATTCAAAACTATATCAATATATTGAAAAAGGATGAAAATCACAGTTTTTGTGCTAGTTATTAGCAGAATTATATAATTCGCAAAAGAATCGTAGAAATTTAAAACTTAACTGTGAATAACGGAACATTTAGTGAACTGTATATTAGCAAAGGGGTGATTACAGCAAATACTGACCAGGATTCGGAAAACCAAATGGGAACAGTTGCTGAAAGGAAAGGATTAATAAAAATACATATATCTCGAATAGCATTTATTTCAAAAGTTTTTAGTAAATACTGTTTTCGGTATAAATAAATTTTTAAGTAATATATTGTTCTACTCATCCAACAAGCTTGGTGCATGGCTCCAGAAAGGTGTATTTTAATTTTTTTTATCTGAGTCACCATTTAAAAAAATTAAAGATAACTCGAACAATTATTTATAATCATCTCTAAAACATTCGATTTGCAACATAACTGGAGAATATCATTTCGATAATTTTCAAGTGCAGAGCGACATTTGACGTTATCTATTCCACAGATCGTATTAGAAACATCAATATTATTCCAATTTTTTTTAAAGTTTTTAAAAATGAGAATATCAAGGCTCAATGTTACCTGAGAAAGTTTTGTTTCAAAAACACCGCGTAAAATCAGTTCATATATATGGTGGCGACAAGATAAATACAATAAATCTTTCTCTAACTTTTGCTCAGTTGCTACGATTTGTAATACATTTACGATTTCTAGAGTTATTTATAATTTAAAAATAATAACAATACATTAATCCAGTCATACCATTATTTTCGATGTACTTGCACGTACGTGTTGTAATGTACCAGATGATAACTAACAGAATCTAGCAATAAAATTCATATATTTAGTAAAAATCGTAATATGATCAAGCTATTTCAGCTATAGCAATTAAACGATCGGTTCAATGAAATTTGTACTTATTACTTTTATTTCGTAAAATTTAATTTTAAACAATTTTTGTATGTAACATTAGGTCGTATCATATATAGTTCGTCATATATGATGAAATATTCGTAAATATGACAATTTTACAAAATATTATGTATTTTGACATTTTTCTAAAAAACTAATGGATTTAAAAGAAAAACTGTAAGAACTAAATTTATACAAAACAATTAGATTTACAATTTAGTTTCAATATTTTTTTTTGTGAGAGCGCTAATATACGAGTTAATTACTAAAAACTAAAAAAGTACCACTTTTGACCGATTTTCAACCACAAGTCGACACGGGTTAAACTTATCTGATCGGCCTGAAATTTTTCGTAGCCTCTTTTTATATGTATACAAATTGTGGGATGAGCCCGAAGAATTTCCAAAATTTTTAAAATAAGGGACACCCTAATATATATATAGTGTTAAGTATATAAATAAATATATTACTGAATTGATGTAATTTGGTAGAATGTGTGCGCAACAGACTCATATATTTAAGTGCGTGAAAGTACTTGTTTACCTCAATAATTAAAACCAGTACTTTATAAAAAAATTAATGTATTAATTGTGTTTCAACTTAAATATTTTTAGCTAAAAATAAATAAATGAGCAATAAATTAATATTTAAAAAATATTAAATATTAAAAATATTAAAATAATGAAAAGGGATAAATGATTCAAAACATTGGTGTGATATAAGTCATAATAAATGTTAATAATTTTCAGTGAAAAGAGATTTAATATAATATATTTAGTAATATAAATGTCACAAATTGAGCTAAATAATTTGTATTATAATTTCTTTCACATATTGTACATTTTTTGGAACAATTCTATTAATTTTAACAGTGTAATTCTAGGATTTTGAAAAAAACGTTTCGATTATTTGCTCGGGGCTTTATTTATTTTTAATTTCATCAATGTGCAGTTTTAATCATAAATATAAAATTACAATAAAAAAAACCCAGCACAGTGAGGTGGCGGTACAGTGGGGTCATGGCATAGTTGGTTCCAGTATAGATGATATCTGACAGTGATTAAAATTACTATCATAAAAAACGCTTTGATGCAAATCTGTAGATAGTGTTTAATTTAAAAAAAATGTTTGTCGAAAAAGTAGGTCAAGTGAGAGCTGAGAAAATAAATGATAGCTACAAAAAAAAAACCACATAGTAAAATAATATTAATATGAATTTCTTCTCACGAGAGGAGACTACAGTAATGGAATTCTTGATATTTATTGAAGTTATTGAATCTAAATGAGATAAAAATCAAATGAGTTAAATATTTTTTTTAACTTAAAAAGAACTAAAAAAAAATTCAGTGCCACAGTCGTGAAAGACCCAAGTGTTACCGTCTCAAAAACCGTACGTCTCATTTGTCACTTAATAAAAATGGAAATTTAGCTAGTTCAAATTTTAAGGTTATTTTTCTCGACTTCAAAGAAACAAAAATATTTAAATATGATTAATTTTTTATACTATGTCATTTAGATTGATATAATATTTATGAAAATCAGTGTAATCCCCTTATAATAAAATAAAACACAAAATCAAGAATTTTAACACAATAATAGCATATTTTTAAATACGGTAGTTATTTTCACCATGTATTCTCCTAATAAGATATTTTAAAATAAAATAAAATACAAAACCTAGAATTTTAATAGAAAAATAGCATATTTTTGAAAACGGTAGCCATTTGCGCATAGAAGATAGGTCGTCGGAACAAATTTTTTTTTTTCATTTTATAGTATATAAAATAAGCTTTAATTTGATATATGTTTGAAGGACGCAGTATTTCCGGAACATTTTCAAAAATTAAGCTGAAAAAGTTAGTTTTTGTAAAAAAGTTGCAATTTTAAATCCCCCCCATGAGCAGGTTAAGAGTTAGATTTTCAAAAAAATGATATCAAATGAAAGGAAAATATCTAAGGTTTTATTATAAAAAAAATTATGTTGATTTGTTTATTTTTGAAAAAGTTATGGAAGTTTAAAAAAAAAAAGTGAAAAAAATGACAAAGTTTACCGATTTTTAAATTTGTAATTTTTTTGGATATTTCCCCCATTTGCGGGGAACGAGGGAATTTTTTTCAATTTTTAAGAGTAATGTCTTCAACTAGATACGATTTGTGATCTTTTGACGTATTGTTGAAAGAAATCGGTACAGTGAGAGCTGAGAAAAAGTGGCAACAGACATAAAAAAACACATCATGGTAAAATTAATACCTTCTCAGCTTCGCATTGAAGCTAAAATATTATTAATACTTGTTTAATAGTGACTTTTTATAAAAAATATTTAGAATTACTTATTAAGTTCTACAAATCAAAAATGAGTTAATGTACAAATTTTTTACTGAATGTAACATTTTAGAAATGAATTTATAAACAACTTGTATAAACATTTAGTCGTATGATGAACGGTTCATTAAATATAAGCATATTTCTAAAAAGCAATAATTTTTTTTTATTTTAGATAAATAATTTTTAATAACATTATTAAGAACATTATAATAGAATATTATTAGATTTTTGACTAATTTTAAGTTCATTTTTACGGCAAGTCATATTTTTTGAGTAATCTAATAAAACTAAAAAACAACCATTTGAGTGTTTAACCCTCTTGTGGCACGTGTTAGGATAAATAATTTTTGTCCAAATTCTATAGCTTTTTTTTTTTTAATAGTTAAATAATTTTAGTAGTAAGGAGGTCGAATTAAAATTAAAACATTTCTTATTATATAGCTAAGAGTCAATATAAACTGTATGCATATATTACTTATGTGAAGTACATATTATATACATTATGTATTAATAACATATTTATCATAAATAAAAACCTGTAAAATTATACTAATATTAAAAAGTATTAGAAGCTTTTCATACTAAACTTTGAAATTACCCATTATTTCGGATTTTTATAACAAAAGTATTAAATACCTGTATTTAATCATCACTAACTACAATTTAACTCAATCAACAAAAGTAATATGAAAAATTCATAACTATCACATTTAGGTTTTTTTCAGGTGTCGTCCAGTTGATTATTTTTACTTAATGATGCCTCAAATCGAAATTAATAATAAGACAGTCTTAGTTAACAATTTTGAACTTAAAAATATTTTATATGAAAACAACATTGCAACATGTCAAAATGTATTTTTTTTTTACTGCGAAAATGTATAAATTCAACACTGACATATTGTATAACAAAGGCGTTAGTAGTTCTATAACTACAGACGATATGACATTTTGTAATTAAATGTATTGAATATCAATTATTAGCTATAAATCAAAACCTTAAAATTTTCAGTTGTGGCAACCTTGTACCAAGGGTACAATATCATTTCGTTTAAAAAAATTAAGATGATTCTATTTTAAAAGCGAGTAAGGAATTAGATCAAATTTTTGTACGAAAATGATTAAATTTAGGATACTATTAACTACTGAAAAGAAAAAATTATAATATGTTATATATTTTTAATGATTTTACGTGAGGCATAGTTAATAATCACATTGTATTTGGTAATTCATTAATATACTAAACAATATGTACAATATTTGTACACTGCAGTCCAAAAGTCGGCAAACCTTACTCCTTTATACATATACTTTAAAGTTGTGTAATTAAGTCAAAAATTAAAATATTAGCTTCAATTTAAACTTGTTCGAGAGAAATTTATGTGTACTTTTGAGTGGTTAAAAAAAATACCCCCTTTAACCTTTAAAAATGACAAAAATTTTGAAGAAAAAAATCAATTTTTTAACTTTATTTCAAGTCTAAGTCTTGCAAGAAAATAATAGTAATAATATAAAAATACCCAACACATTGGGGACGTAACATAGTTGGGTTGGGTTCAATCCAGTACCAATCCAGTATAAATAATATTTAATAGTGATTAAAATCACTACCCCCAGGGGGACACCTAGTGTTACGGGTATGGCGAACCCGGGCCCCGAGCTCCTGTCTTCCCAAGGTATGGGTAGTTGATCGTAGGACTAACAAACTTACATCGTAAAAAGAAAACTTGTTAAGAAACCACAAAATAAGCCTCGGAATTGGATAAATGGACAACGACTGGAATTGAAAAATGGAATAAAAATGGGTACATGGAATGTTAGAACCTTAAACAAACCGGGAGCGTTACAGTACTTACTGGACGCTATTAAAAAATATAATACAAACGTACTAGCTCTACAAGAAATTAGATGGCCAAACGACGGAAGTATGAAAAAAGAAGATAAAACAATATTCTACAGCGGAAGAAAGNGATAAAACAATATTCTACAGCAGAAGAAAGGATGGAAGACATGAAAATGGTGTGGGATTTATAGTGAGTGACGATACATTACCTCAAGTAAAAGAATTCACCGCAGTAAATGACAGGATATGCTACATTCGAGTCGCGGGTCGCATTTTTGATATCATTATTATAAACGCATATTCGCCAACTGAAGAGAAAGAAGAAAATCTTAAGAATGAATTCTACGATGAGCTCGAGAACATACTTAAGACCACAACGAATAGCTCTATCAAAATATTAATAGGTGACTTTAATGCAAAAATAAGATAGGAGGATATGTACAGATCCACAATTGGACCCAATAGCTTACATGACGTAAGTAACGATAACGGAACCAGGTTGATCAACTTGTGTCTAGCAAAAGGATTTACACTTAGTAGTACATACTTCCCAAGGAAGAACATACACAAACAAACTTCGATAGCACTTAATGGAATAACTAAAAACCAGATCGACCACGTGATGATACAGAATAAACATATAGGATGTATAAAAAGTGTCAGGAGTTATAGAGGGGCAAACGCCGACTCAGACCACTACCTTGTAATTAAAAAACTTAAGATTAGATTATCCGAAAGATGGAAAAAAGTGAAAAATAAAGAATCTGTAAAATACTGTATAGAAAAACTATCAGACAGGGAGATATTGCAGGAATACATTTGTAAAACACAGCAAGAACTACAAAAGACTAACAAAAATACAGAGGAAAGTGATAATGTTGAACGAATATGGGACAGAATCAGAACAGTAGTAGTCAACAGTGCTAATAATTGTTTAGGAATAAAAGAAAAAGAAAGGAATGATTTAATGATATATGCAAGGAAACAATAGAGAGGAGAAATTGCGCACGAGAAAGGCTATCAAGGACCCGAGTGATATAAACATAGAAAGATATAAAAACATCAAAAAAGAAACTAGTAGAGTACTAAGATGTGAAAAAAGACTGGCAGAAAAGAGAAAGATTGAGGAAATTGAAGAAAATAAAAATAACTCCAGAAGATTCTTCAACAATACTGCCAGCATTAAACGGGGATATAAACCACAGACTAGAATTTTAAGAAATGAATTAGGCGAGTTAGTGACAAAAGAGGAATTAGTAGTAGAAGAGTTTAAAAAACATTTTGAATGTCTTCTAAACAAAACAGCAATAACATCAACACATGAAGAAATAGTTTTGCAATATAGTACAGCGGAACCATATATTGAAGCCCCAACGAAACGGGAAATCTATAACATCATAGAAAAACTAAAAAACAATAAATCACCTGAAGAAAATAACATAGTTGCGGAATTACTAAAAAATGGAGGAGAAAAGATCAAATGTGAAATTTGGAAAATGATTAAGGTAATTTGGGAAACCGAAGAAATACCAGGAGAGTGGAACACGGCAATACTATGTCCAATATTTAAAAAGGGAGACACACTAGACCCAAAAAATTACAGAGGAATTTCCTTATTAGATATTTCTTACAAAATATTGTCGACGCTTCTTTTGGAAAGAATAACGCCTTATGCAGAAAGCATCATGGGGAGGTATCAATGTGGCTTTATAAAGGGGAAATCCACCGTCGACCACATATTCACCTTAAGGCAAACAATGGAGAAATACTATGAGTTCGATAAGGACCTATATATGATATTTGTTGATTATAAACAAGCTTATGACAGTATAAATAGAAAAGAACTATGGAAAACAATGATACATTTTGGAATCCCACAAAAATATGTCAATATAGTAAAAATGTGTAATGATAAGACGTTACTTACAGTACGTTTCTTACAAAAATTATCGCCAGCCTTTGAGGTTAACTCAGGATTGAGACAGGGAGATGCCCTGTCCCCAACTTTATTTAACCTTGGTCTGGAAAAAGTTATCAGAGATTCCTATGAAGGACGAACAATGGAAGTTCTTGGTAAGGAAACTGTTTTAGCATATGCTGACGACATAGTCTTTTTAGGGAATACGCGAGAAGAAATTACCCGCTCGGTTTCTAAACTAATAGAAGCCAGTAAAAATATGGGTTTATGTATCAATGAAGAAAAAACTAAACTTATGATATTATCTAGAAGAAACGTAAACCATTCAAACCTGAAAGTAGGAAGTATGACTTTCGAAAAGGTGAATAATTTTAAATACTTAGGTGTTAATATAAACAGCAGTAACAACATGCATACGGAAATAAAAGAAAGAATATCGAATGGAAATAAATGTTATTTTAGCATAAACAAGCTATTAATATCAAAACTGCTATCAAGAAAGTCAAAAACCACACTGTACACAAGCTATCTTAGGCCAATAGTAACCTATGGATGTGAGACTTGGTCCACGACAAAATATGACAATAGAAAACTTGCTATATGGGAAAGGAAAATATTAAGAAATTTATATGGACCGGTGTACAATGATAACCTGGGAATTTATGAAAATAGACACAATGAGGAGCTGTATGACCTGTATGGAAAACCAAATATACTCACATATATAAGGTGTAAACGTCTAGAGTGGCTCGGACATGTTTGGAGAGTTAATGGAGATGTATTAAAAAATGTTCTGATAGAAAAAATAAATAAGAAGCGTCCACTTGGGAGACCAAGAACACGATGGAAAGACTCCGTAGAAAAGGATACGAGACTGATAATTAAGCATGCAACGTTGGACTGGACTTTGGATAGAGAAAAATGGAAAGGCTTAATAGTGTCAGCGCAGGTCCTTAATGGATCGTTGAGCTGTTGAAGAAGAAGAAGATTAAAATCACTATCATAAAAAACACTTCGATGCAATCTGTATAGTGGTTAATTTGTGAAATATTCCAAAAGCAATATAATCTCCTATTTCCTTATTTATATCCTGATTACAAGTTTAATGATGTATAAGTGTAATATATGAATAAATATTTATTATAGCAATTAAATATAGTATGAAATTGATATTTAATAATTTAGTATTGTAATTTTTAAATTATAAAGAGAAATTATAAAGTAGTTATTACTTGTATAGCAAACGTATATAAAAGTTGAAGGTCTTGATGCAATACTTTAAAAAAAAACTTTTTGTTATTTATAAATAAATTTACTTGTCTACAAGAAATTTTCATCCAAGACCAAAATATGCTTTTCTAAACCCATTTTTGCACCGATATCAAATCTACAATTAGAGTTTCCCATATAATTAAATAACAACAAAATCCTTCCAATTAATTAACAAATATTTATGTTTGATTATTAGGTTAAGTATGAATAATCAATAAATATATTTTAATTAAAAATAAGTTAAAAAGTTCTATTTTCTATATGCATTTTTAAGTTTTGAACCACCTCTCTATAAAGGAAAATGGTCCGATTAAAAAAAAAATATTTTGAATGAAAGACATATATAAATACTATTTATCATAAAAAAATTTTATTGATCCATAGATTTTTCAAAAAGTTATAGCATTATAAAGTTAAAAATGTAAAAAAATTGAGAATTTTAACACATAAGTATCATATTTTTGAATACGGTAGCCTTTTCACCATAAAGACAAAAGTTTCCATAATAAAGTACATTACATAAGTTTTAATTTAAGAAATATATAAAAGTGTCAGTATTTCCAGAACACTTTTAAAAGTTAAGTTTAAACGTTAATTTATTGTGAAAAAGTTATCATTTTGCTTCCTCACTGTGAGCAAGTAAGGAGTCAAATTTACAAAAAAATATACCGAATGTTAGATAAATATCTAATACCTATTAAAAAAAAATTATTTCTATTCATCTATTTTTCAAGTTATGGCAGTTTTAAGTAAAAAAAAATTGAAAAATTACCGATTTATATATAAATTTGTAATTTTTTTTTTTTAGATTTCCCACATTTACAAGGGAATTTTTTTCAATTTTTTAGGGTAATGTCTTCAAATAGATACAATTTGTGATTTTTTGACGTATCGTTGAGAAAAATCGGTCCAATGAGAGCTGAGAAAATGTAGTGACAGACACAAAAAAACGGTAGCACAGTGGGGTCCTGGCATAGATGGGACAAGTATAGATGATATCTGACAGTGATTAAAATCACTATCATAAGAAACGCTTCGATGCAAATCTGTAGATAGTGTTTCCTTTAGAGAAATTGGTGAAATATTTTAAAAGCAACATGAACTCTTATTTCTTTAATTATATCCTGATTAGTAGTTCTTTGATTTTAAAATATAATATATGAATAAATACTAATTATAGTTTTTAAATTTAGTATGAAATTGTGAGGCCAGCTATGATGTATGGGTCATAGTGTTGGGCGGTTAATAATAGTCTATTATTTACATATTATTATTTTAAAACTATGATATATAATATTTCTCATTATCAATTACTATGTACAATCACAATTACATTATCAAATTATCAAAGATATACCGAAAACAATTACTACTTGACACGGCCCGCGTCGCTTCGTTATACACGATGCCCCGCGACTCGTGCCACCTTTATCAGCCGTCGCTCTACTATGAATATTTGACTGACCAACACCGCGTGTTATACGCTACAGTGCAAAGTCCAGCAAATGCCGCACGGCCGACGACGACCCGCCGCAAATGGTGCGAGAGTCTTCCTCCCGTTGTGAAAGCGACAACGTCGACAGCCGAACCGCACCCGCGCACCGTCGCCTACAACGCTGCTAACCATTTTGCCGTCCAAGGATTACGCCGAACATCGCGTCGTCGACGCCAGCGAAAGTGCCGCGATATTATGCGAAGATTATTATTACTGTGTTTATCTTTTCGGTTTGTTTTATTTTTGTTAAAATAATCTGTTGTCGCTCATTTAATAAACGGCCCACGGGTCTCTACCCTCAAAACCAGTGTCGACCACATTTTTGCGACGTAAGTCGTGTCANGTCGACCACATTTTTGTGACGTAAGTCGTGTCATACTAAACAAAAATATTATAGTTTCTTTACATTTATAAAAATAAATATATTACTTGTATAATAGAAATTTATGCAGATGACTGTTATATGCTAAAAAAATAATTTTGAAGCATGGTGTAAAAAGAATAATATAGCTAATAATTCAATAAAATGTAAGCAGATAACTAATTTTCACAAGAAAGCACACTCCAATCAATATCATAAATTCAATTATAATTAAAAACGGTAGCACAGTGGGGTCGAGGCACAGTGTGGACGAGGCATAGATGGGACAAGTATAGATGATATCTGACAGTGATTAAAATCACTATCATAAGAAACGCTTCGATGCAAATCTGTAGATAGTGTTTCCTTTAGAGAAATTGGTGAAATATTTTAAAAGCAACATGAACTCTTATTTCTTTAATTATATCCTGATTAGTAGTTCTTTGATTTTAAAATATAATATATGAATAAATACTAATTATAGTTTTTAAATTTAGTATGAAATTGTGAGGCCAGCTATGATGTATGGTTCATAGTGTTGGGCGGTTGATAAGAAAGTAGAGCAGAGAATAAGTGTAGCAGAGATGAGAATGCTTAGTTGGATGAGTGGAGTGACTAGAGAAGATAGGATAAGGAACGAGCATATAAGAGGAAGTATAGGTGTTGCGTCAATCGTGGATAAGATGACAGAAAATAGACTTAGATTGTTTAGTCATGGTATGAGGAAAGAAGAATCGAAAGCTGTAAGAACAGTTATAGAAATGAATGTTGAAGGAAGAAGAGATAGAGGAAGACCAAAAAAGAGATGGAGGGATGCTATTGAATGCGATTTGAGGACAGCTGATGTGAGCGTAGAAGATGTGGGAGATCGTGTCAAGTGGAAGCTTAGGATAAGAGTGGCCGACCCCAAGTAGTTGGGATTAAGGCAAAGAAAAAGAAAAATATTACCAGAAATTCCGGTGGCAATTGACATAATATGATTGTTGTTTCGGAATGTACAATTTAGCGTTTAGTTGGGTTTAAATAATATAGCGTCAAATCAATTACCTACTCTATCGGTTGTATCTCAATATACACTACACTTTAATGATACAATAAATAAATAAACTCACACATACACACATATGCATTTATAACATTGTGTCTAATGTAAGTATAACATGATAAAAAGTAACCGTAAAATGAAAAAAATGGAATACAAATTTTAGTACTCATATTAAATGTAATGTAACTCGAAAAATATTTGTTTAAATGAAAAACTATAAAATAATTTTTTTGTTTATAATTGTTTTTTAAACAACTTAACTTTATTTTATAAAAAAAAAACGGAGGACAAAAAAAAATACAATAAACGGCCTGGTTGAATCCAAAGTAGACGGCAGGTCAACTCAACGTTTTATTTTATAAAAAAAAAACGGAGGACAAAAAAAAAATACAAAAAACAAAAACGTGGTTTTCACAAAAAAAACAGACAACTTGTCGTCTCGTTAGTTTGGATGAGAAAAAAAAAATCTGTTGTAGCGGCAGTTGTGTAGTGGCCGGTGATCGTGACGCCGGGTGTTGGAGGTGCCAACTTTGAACTGGTTCATAGGGAGAATATAAAAGTGTAGGGATGCACTGTGTGCGGTCAACTGTCACAACAAACCGGGTACTGACCATTGGATCGGTTGATTGGTATATAAACTAATTTTATAATTGGGGACATACATAATACCTAATGCACACACTATTAACTGATAAGATTTATTAAAAAAAAACTCGTATAAATTCTGCAACATTACACCTTTTATTACCGTATCAATCAATTAACCATTGTAAAACTTTGATTTATTGTTTATTTATTTATTTATTTATTTATTGTTTCTGATACAGGCATTAGCCCAAAAAATACAATATGTAATTGACAGTTAATATACAACTTAAAATTATCATAAAACTAGAAATATGAACATTATTAGATGAAATTCAATAAAATTGAATTGGACAAGAAGAAAAAATTGAAAACATAAGCAAAAATTTAAAATACAAAGAAAGGCTAAATGACTCCATTAAGAACAAAAAGAATTTAAAAAATCAGGGTCATTATTTGCAGTACGCATTAAACGGGGGAGAGAAGAATTAAATAAATAGCTAGTAGATGAAGGAGGAATTAGGAAAGGGGCAGTATATCGAGTTGAGCGGGCAGGTACCCGTAAGTTCAACTTAGAAAGAAGGACAGGAGAATCAATTAAACCTGCTAAGAGTTTGGAAAGGAAACGGATATTAGACTCATGTCTTCTGGCGGATAAGGAAGGAAGTTGCAAAAAATTTTGAATAGGAGTTAAGTCATGGGGTGGATGGGGTATATTAAGGACAAGAGCAGCAGAGCGTAAAAATTTACGCTGCACTCTTTCGAGCATCATAG
The DNA here is from genome assembly GCF_025091365.1 of Daktulosphaira vitifoliae. Taxonomy (NCBI): domain Eukaryota; kingdom Metazoa; phylum Arthropoda; class Insecta; order Hemiptera; family Phylloxeridae; genus Daktulosphaira; species Daktulosphaira vitifoliae. Next base: position 409,834 of record NW_026099576.1, on the reverse strand, counting down.
AGTCAGTAGCTGTGTAAGGATCCCATAACACCGAACCGTACTCAAGGATAGGGCGGATCAGAGAGCAAAAAAGACTTTTTAGTGGTTTAGAGAGGTGAAATTCATGAGAAATTCTCTGAATGAAACCTAAAGTTTTTAAAGCCTTACAACAAACTTCTTCGATATGAGGACGAAAATTTAAAGTAGGAGTGAGACGAAACCCAAGGTCAACTATAGAAGTAACAGACGAAATAGGAAGGTTATGAATAAAGTAAGTTGAAGGTATAGGATTAGAAATACGTGAAAAAGTCATTTTATAACATTTAGTAATATTAAAAGTCAGACCAATTGATTCGGCCCAATTAACTAACCCATCTAAATCAGCTTGGAGTAAATTAACATCTGAACTATTAGTAATACGCATAAATAACTTGAAGTCGTCTGCAAAAAGGAGTATTTTAGCATGCTGTAAAACAGAATTAGCACCATTTACAAAAATAGAAAAGAGAAGAGGAGAAAGAATTGAACCTTGCGGAACACCGGATGAGGGGGTTATCACTTCGGAGTTACAACCTTGAACAGTTACCCACTGTTTTCTATCAGTTAGGTATGAAATTAACCAAGATAGGAGTGGTTCACCGAAACCAGCGTGGAATAGAAGTTCAGAAAGGATATTAAGATTAAGTTTATCGAAGGCTTTTGAAAAATCAGTAAAAATAACATCTACTTGAGTATGGTTAAGGAAAGAGTTAGTAATGAATGATTGAAAGACAAGATTACAAGTTAAAGTAGAACGGCCACGACGGAAACCATGTTGTTCGTCAATAAGAAAGTTATTAGTACTGGATTTAATTGATTGAAAGACAAGGGACTCAAGAAGTTTTGATAAATGGGAAAGGTTAGAAATAGGACGATAATTAACAACTTGAGTTGGATCACCGGATTTAAGAAGGGGAGTAATAGAGGAAATTTTAAAAATGGATGGAAAAGATCCCTCATCAAGAGATTTTCGAAATAGCATCCAGAGAGGAAAGGAAATCAGATGTCGAAGGTTAAATAAAAAGTTCCCAGGAATACCATCAGGCCCAATAGCTTTATTGTTATTAAGGTTAGATAGACCATTGAAAACATCATCAATTGAAAAAGAGGCATTATTAGGGAGATCGTAAAATAAATGGGGAAGGATATTAAGAGAAGGAGAAGAGGATTGAGAAAAGACCGAGGAGAAATGCTTACAGAACATGTTAGACATACATAGTGTACTATCGGAAATTACGTTATTATAACTAACGCTATTAGGAAGAGCGGAAGATTTATTTTTTCGCACAAATTTCCAGAAGTATTTAGGGTTTGTTAGGAGGCAATTTTCAGCTTTAGCAGTATATTTACGAAAATTTTGTTTAGAAAGATATTTATAGCGTGCGCGAAGTAGTGAAAAATGACGATAATTAATAAGAGAAGGTGTTTTTTTAAATTTATAATGAGCATGCCTTTTTTCAAAAACTATTTTTTTTAACTCAGAATTGAACCATGGAGGGAATGAGGAGGAATGGATTTTATATTGAGGAACAAACTGTATTATTGAAGAATGAAGGGCGTCCATGAAACAATTAACTGCTTGATCCACATCCAAAGAGGAAAAAGTTGACTTCCAATTGTAGGAGTTCAAAAATTGTGCAATACTCGAATAATTAGCCAAATTGAAGTTGAAGAAAGTTTTGGGTAAAGAGGAATTAAAAAACTGGTGAGTAGCTGGAAGGGAGAGATTGAGAGCCGGGTGATATGGGTCAATAGGAACACATGGCTCGGGAGCCAAGCTGACAGATATATCAGGAACATTACTGAACACTAAATCTAAAAGTGAGCCATGTGAATTAAAAATACAATTATGTTGATAGAAACCATGAAAAGCAAATGCTTCAGGAATACACGAGTAACGAGAAGGTATAAGAGAAGAATATATAACACCGTTGGCGTCATTGGACCAACTATATTCAGGTAAATTGAAATCACCACAAAAAATAAAAGAAAACTTTGGATAAAGACGGATAACATGATCAACAGAAGAGACATAGGCATCATAATTGGACAAATCACTGGAAGGAGGAAGGTAGACAGAGCTTATAACAAAAGAACGAGTATCTAGTTTAAAGGAGACAAACAATTGTTCGATAGATTTATCAGGTACATTAATTAAAAAAGAGGGAATATCTTTACGTACTGCAATAAGTACACCACCACCACGAGAACATGAACTGGTTAAATATGAACGGTCACAACGGAAAACATTATAATTAATGAGACCAAGTTCACTGGAATAAAACGAGTCATTTAACCAAGTTTCAGTGAGAAGTATAAAAATAAAATCGAAACAAGCTACATTACACTTAAAATTAAATAATTTTGTTCTAAGTCCTCGACAATTTTGATAGAAACCAAAAGAATCTACATAACCAGGCGCTGGTTTCTTGAGGTAGAATTGCCGTTTTTTGAACGTAATTTCACAATTGAAGGAATTCCATTAACGTATGAAATGTTTATATCTTTCTCGCCGGCGGCAAGACGACGATCAAGTTCACGGTGACATGATCGAAGAAGTTCACGTTCAAGAGAAGTTTTATCACGAACGATATTAAATGGTGAGGTGACTTTAGGAATGGACTTCCTTGCGTTTGAATAGGATGATAAAACGCTTAATGCGACATCCTTAGAACTAAATATAATTTTTAGCGGCCGAGGAGAATTGGTAGAAACTTTACCTAAGCGAATCAATTTAAAATCTGGTGGTAACGAGACCGAGAAGGGCTCTAATGCAGATTTTAAATGATTTATGTCATCTGTAACACGAGCTGATATAACTGAGGAAGTAGATTCCGGTACGCCATGAGCAATAAGATTGAAGCAACAGCGTTCACGATCAGATAATTCCCGAATGATTTTTGGCATGAAAGAAGAATGGTCGATTTGGGGAGAGAGTTCTAAATTTTTAACCTTATTCTTGAGACTTGTGATTTCATCATGTAGAGAATTATTTTCTGCTTTTAATTCGGTTATTTGTGTTGACAGAGAAGATAACTTTGCATTAAGGTCCTTAAATTGAGCAGTATAAGTATCAGCATAAGATTTGCTTTGAGAAAGCATCTGATCCTGTTTTTGCTGCAAGGAATTTATTGCTATGAGAATGTCTTCATTTGAAATAGGCGCCAGAGATGAACTAGATTTAGTTTTTAATAGGCGACTAGGATGCGAACTCTTGACAGGAGTGTCCCTTTTTACTTTTGAACTATTAGGAGAATTCAGTGAGTTCATAATTGGATTAGAATATGATGACAACAGGCGTTTAAGTCTCCAAAATTAAGAAACTGAAGTTAGTAACAAGTAGTAACTAAAACGACTACTGAGCAAGTATTGATAAGAAAGTTTGAACACGATGCTTCCGCAAAAAAAAAAAATAAAATTACCCTAAAGTAAGGCGTCTTGAAGCAGGAAAACAAGTACACTTAAAAAGTGGTAAAAACTAATACGGATACTATGAATATAAACAAACTAAATTAAAGAAAATACAAGATAATTTAAGTTGAAAAATGAATGACTGTCACTAAAACGAAACTGATAACTGATATATACTATTGTGTAAACAAAATATCTTATACAAAATAAATATAGTTTAAAAAAACTAAAAAACACGCTTTTAAAGCAAATTGAACTAAAGAGTTAAAAATAATTTTTAAAATAAGCTTAAAACAATAATGAACGAAAAATACTAGTATTACTGTGATAAAATCGTCGGGCGCTTAATATACGAAAAAAATGGCACAAAGCACCCACTATTTTTTCACAATAATACTAGTATTTTTCGTTCATTATTGTTTTAAGCTTATTTTTTAAATTATTTTTGACTTTTTAATTCGATATGCTTTAAAAGCGTATTTTTTAGTTTTTTTAAACTATATTTATTTTTCACTTTTTAGTTTTTTATGACATCGCTGTTACAGTCACGGAGTGTTTATTGTCAATTATCACTAGCAATGGATATAATTTTTGTATTGCCAGTTAGTGTGTTTATGACACAACAATGTGTCTTATTACCATTGATAATAAAGGCTATATGCTAATATCGCCATAAAAAACCAGTTAGCTACCTGTATTTGTAATCCCTTATATATAATACATGTATATTAACTCAAAAATTTGAAACTTTAAGTGTTTATATATAATAAACAAATAAAGTTATACTAAAAATTCAAATGCCATTTACTATTAAATGAAATATATGTATATATATATATATACAAGGTGTAAATCATTCGAACCATAGTAATGTATGGGCGAGTATCCTGGTAAAGTGTAAAATAGAACCTCGTTTTTTTTTCCAAAATTGGAGGAATTTTGGAATAACTCCCCCCCGAATTTCTCTAAAATTAAATCATACCACAATATTCTCCGCAAAATTCTCATACAAATTGAGTGGTCACTCGATTTTTTGTAACTTTTGCGCCCTCCCCTGAACTTTGGGTTCAAAGTTGGAAAAAAATTTCACATTAGTGTGACCTATCAATTTATATTGTAATTTTACAGGGAGTCCTGTGATGTAGTTTATTTTTAGTAAAAGACGAAATAAACTCGTGAAATTAAAAAAATATTACATTATTTGTGGGTTTTTCGATCTTTCTTGTTATTTAATCGATTAAACTAAAAATAAACTACATCACAAGACTCCCAGTGAAATTTCAATACAAATTGATGGGTCACACTAATGTGAAATTTTTTTCAACTTTGAAAACAAAGTTCAGGGGAAGGCGCAAAAGTTACAAAAAATCGAGTGACCACTCAATTTGTATCAGAATTTTGCGGGAAATATTGTGGTATGATTTATTTTTAATTTTAGAGAAATTCGGGTGGGTTATTCCAAAATTCCTGCAATTTTGGAAAAAATAAAAAGGGAGGTCCTATTTTTTATTTTACCAGGATAATCGCTTATATATTACTATGGTTCGAAAGATTTGCACCCTGTATACATATATACAGGAAACTGTGTTGTGGTCTAGTGGTGAGCGGGGTGGGGTCAATGCGTTACTACAGTCTAGTCTCAAAGCCATAGATGACGGGACACGCGACTAATCACACTTGGCGCGTGGAGTTACAAACTTACAACAAACATACATGTTAAACTAATATAAGCGTGTTAATAAATAATAATACAAAATAATAAAAAAAACCCAGCACAGTGGGGACGTTGCATAGTTGGATCCAGTATAGATTTAATCTGACAGTGATTAAAATCACTATCATAAGAAACGCTTCTATGCAAATCAGTAGATAGTGTTTAATTCTAAGAAATTGGTGGATAATTACAAAAGCTGCATGATCTGCTAATTCCTTATTAATATCCTGATTAAGATAAAGTATGTCAAATTAAAAAGAGATTATTAAAAAATATTATTTCTCATAAAAAAATTATGTTGATCCATACACTTTTCAATATGTTATAGCATTATAAAGTTAAAAATGTAAAAAATAAAATCGAGAATTTTCACATAATAATATCATTCGGTAGCCATTTTAACCGTGAAGAGAAAATAAAGTCCGAAATTTTCTATTTGCATAATAAAGTAAATTACACTACCTTTAATTTAAGATATATATAAAAGTGTCAGACTTTCTGGAACACTTTCAAAATTTAAGTTGAAAAAGTAAATTTTTTGTGAAAAAGTTGTCATTTTAAATCCCCCCTTTGTGGGCAGGTAAAGGGTCAGATATAAAAAAAATATATACCAAATCAACTTCTATTTTCTTAATAATTCCCAGATTAGTAATTCTTTTAAATATATATTATATAATTTTTTAAATTAGTTGTTTTCAAATTATTATTGATTTTGATTTTTAATATGTTAAAAGTAATCATTTTGAACCTACTTTTTTTTTGTCCTTTAAAGTAAAAGTTTTAATAAAAAAAAATTAATTTATTACCATAACTTTAAGCTCAAATTGCAAGTTTGAAATTGTAATCATTAAATAGAAAAAAATGGTATTGTTATGATTAATATGCATTCAAGAAATTTTATAATTACTATTTACAGCAAATTTTCCATTTCATCCATTGTTAAATTTAGGTGAAACTAAAAATCATTGTTTTTAGATTTATGATTTATATAGCAACATGTTACAAAAAAAATTGGAATATTATAGACTGGTAGTAGCATACACAAATAGAGTTAAAAAATTAATAAATTACAAAGTAAAATTATTTACTTTTGTAGTTGAATACTTTTATCATCTCAAACCTAATTCTACAACAAATAATTTTAAAATATAGATGAATGATTTTAATTATTTATATGGATAAAGCTGGTTAAACTACTTTTTATTTGGTTAAGAGACTTTTTTTCAATTTTTGAGGGTAATATCTTCAACTAAATACGAATTTGACATATCGTTGAATAAAGGAGGTTAAGTTAGTGTTGGAAAAATAAATCGCGGTCACCAAAAAAAAAACCCATAGTAAAATAATATTAACATGAATAAGAAATTTCTTCTCGCGAGGGGCGACTATAGTAATGGGATCCTTGATATTTATTGAAGTTATTGAATCTAAATGAGATAAAAATCAAATTATTTGAACACTTTTTTCTAACTAAAAAAAAAATGCAAAATATTAATTTCCATAGTTGGATTTGAATCTCGTACCCTAAGCGTGAAAGACACAAGAAGGACACAAAACCAATACCTTTTTAGTATCGCATAGAAATAAAAAACAATTTTTGTGTTCAATGTGTATTTTTTTTTCGTATATTTTAAAATACCTTATAAGGGTTTACCATAGTAATGAGACCAGTTCTCGAATTGGCCAAAAATAAGTAGGGGAGCTCTACTAGGGGAACTTAACAATTTGAAAACTGCGTCCCTATTAATAAATCATATTTCATTATCATACTTATATTTAAAAAAAAAAAAAAGAGGTGGTATTTTCCACCGTCCTCCCGTCCCAATAAAAAAAAGTAGTTGGGGTGCGCAAAAAAATTTTAAAAAAAGTAGAGGAGCTACGTCCCCCTGCGCACCCCCCTAATTCGAGCACTGAATGAGACCATCAATTTTATGAAATTTACATNTAATTCGAGCACTGAATGAGACCATCAATTTTATGAAATTTACATGAATCTAACTTACATAATAAATTTAAACTAATTTTGATTATTTTACTTCCTCAAAGTTCAAAAAAAAGCTACTTTGACGTTTTGAACTAGTTTAAATTATCATTTTTAGCTTGGCGTTCCAAGTTCGAACCTCACCCGTCGAAAAGACTTTTTTTATATTTTTTTCTTTATACTTTTTGAGGTGAAAATAAAATTTAAAGTTCGTTTTATTTTTATATCCTTTAGATTGTATAACTTCAATGAATATCATGGACACCACTACTGTAGTCTCCCTATGTAAAAAGGAATTTTTTATTCGTATTAAAATATTTTATTATATGGTTTTTTTTGTGTCTTTACTTCATTTTTCAATATAAGCCAGCAATTTCTCTCGTACGGGTTACTTGGATATTCGAGTACCAATTGGGACTTATACCATTCCATATGAAATTTTATAAGTTTTTCGTTGCTATTTAATTATTAAGTGAACACCTCTTGGAACTTTGTCAAAAGTACAATATATTATAACATTTTTTTTAAACTATTTGGCGCCCTCTAGCGGTTTATATTCTAATTGTATCAGATTAGAAATTGCTATAAAGGAATTGCTAAGTTCATAGTCGTGAGAAAACTGTAATAATATATCAGAAACATCCATAGAAGCCGTTGAGTAATTTATGAGCAAAATGTTAGGTACAATTTTCTAGACATTATAAGTTAATATTATTAACTGCATTTGACGAAGTGAGTTTATTTCAACTTTTATTATTTTGTAAAATAAATTTTAAATGTTTTCAATCTTATTTATATCAGTTTTATAAACTGGATTTCAAATCTGCAAGTAGACTATTTCTATCACTTCTAATTTTTTATATTATTACTAATTATATATATAAAATAATAATTAA
>NW_026099576.1:371416-401714 GCF_025091365.1 Daktulosphaira vitifoliae | reverse complement strand
AATGTCTCCGTAAAAATTACAATATTATATTATTGAATACCACTTTCATACTCAATTTAATTACTGTAATTATTATGTATTTTCACCCAAAGAAAAACCTCAATCAAAGTTGAAAGAGAAATTTTATCAAAGGTTTATCATAATGTTTTATTAATACGAACAAAATAACTATTCTTATAAATAATTATTGTTCAAGACAAGAAAAAAAAATATCATATTGATAAATATATCATTGATTCAATAGTAATGATATATTTATCAAATTGAACAATGAATTTATTATATAGATCGAGGTTTTNATTATATTATTGAATACCACTTTCATACTCAATTTAATTACTGTAATTATTATGTATTCATATATTATAATTATAAATCGGGGTAAAATTAAGGGAATAAGTGTTATTGTTGTTTTTGAAATACTCTACCAATTTCATTTTTTTCTATTTAATGATATTATTTCAAACTTTCAAGAAGAGTTAAAAGTTATGGTAATAAATTCATTTTTTTTTTTATTAAAACTTTTATTTTAAAGGACAAAAAGAAGTTGGTTCAAAATGATTACTTTTAACATATTAAAAATCGATAATAATTTGAAAATAATTAATTATAAAAATTATATAATATATAATTAAACGAATTACTAATCTGGATATAATTAAGGAAATAGGAGTTGATGTTGGGTTGGGTTGGTTACATTTTTAACTTTATAATGCTATAACTCATTGAAAAGTGTACGAATCAACACAATTTTTTTATGAGAAATAATATTTTTTAATAATCCCTTTTTCATTCGACATACTTTATCTTAATCAGGGTATTAATAAGAAACTAGCAGATAATGTAGCTTTTGTAATTATCCACCAATTTCTTAGAATTAAACACTATCTACTGATTTGCATCGAAGCGTTTCTTATGATAGTGATTTTAATCACTGTCAGATTAAATCTATACTGGACCCAACTATGCAACGTCCCCACTATGCCGCGACTCCACTGTGCTGGGTTTTTTTTTTTATCATATCTCAGGAATATCATTGGGCGGGTCTGATGAAAATTTCAAACCTTAAGTCGTAAAACGCTGGCGTCAGCAAGCGTTTTTTTCGAAATCGGTTGAAATTTTAAAACGCTCGCGGGTCTAGCGCCAATAATTTTCCTGGAGTCTAGTGACCGAGTAATTTCGTAAAATTTTGAAAATCCGAGCACGCTAAGTAATTTTTCCAAATAAGTGTTTTTTTCCTTCTTCTATTATATAATAAAATATTATTACAGATTTTGCGTAAGACATAATCAACTGCCTTGTATACGCATAAAACAATTTTTTTTTGTATTAAAATTTTAATAATGTCCCGGAACGTCTGGTTTTTTTAAACCAATAATAAAATTTTTGCTTATTAATTGTACATTAAGATTAAAATTAGGAAAGTATCACAATATTTTCTTTTATGGAAAATAAACGGTCTAACAAGGGGAGGTCACGGTGATGGGGTCATCGATTTTCATAAAATTTATATAGACCTAATCTATATTGAATACAGAATCAGACGTATTTGGAATTTTTTGCCAATGCCCCCCCTAAGTCGAGAAAATTGACTTTGAAAATTTTTAATTAGCTTAAATGGGGTCATTTTTCTTCCGGTTAACAACTCGTTTTATGGTCCAGTGGACTATACGTGATCCCACAACACGTATAGGCTCGGGATCGAGTCTCAGGGACTGTTGAAATTTTTTGCTTTTTTTTTCACTGTTTTCTCTTTAAATTATTAATTTTACGTAATATTTGTTAAATTTTTGTATACATTTTATTTATCTATATAGTTTTATTTGCATTCAAAGCACATTTTGATGGTACAAATTATCGATTGTAAAACTATGATTAAAGTAAACTAAACTTTTATACACATAAATATAACTTTTACTATTAACCAGGTAAGAGTATATGTATAAAGAGATGATTATGAGGATTTAAACATATATAAAATCATTATATATTTTAATTTAACCTATTGTAATTTTCAAAAAAATGTATGTTTGTTATATGACAAAAGTCATAGTCAATTGAATAAATAATAATTTATAATTATATTTTTTATTATTATTAATTTGATTATTAAATAGTAATTAAAAAATAATAATGTAAGAGTTTTAAATACACGTAAATATTAATCAATAAATATAATTCAATTCAAATGAATAAATTTTATTTAATGAAAAAAAAAAATGATTAACTTTACTCCTTCATAAAATATGAACTACACGCAAAACCTAGCACTGAACGTTAAACCTTTCAAAAATCTCTTTCCTTTATAATTTATATACTCTTACTCGGTTAATATAAAAATATATTTTATTTATTACTATAAAAAATTTAAAAAATATTCCGTAAAATTAATAATTTAAAGAGAAAACAGTGAAAAAAAAAGCAAAAATCCATCAGTCCCTGAGACTCGATCCCGAGCCTATACGTGTTGTGGGATCACGTATAGTCCACTGGACCATAACACGAGTTGTTAACCGGAAGAAAAATGACCCCATTTAAGCTAATTAAAAATTTTCAAAGTCAATTTTCTCGACTTAGGGGGGGCATTGGCAAAAAATTCCAAATACGTCTGATTCTGTATTCAATATAGATTAGATCTATATAAATTTTATGAAAATCGATGACCCCATCACCGTGACCTCCCCTTGTAAGTTAAAATGTGTAAAATTTCCATTAATTATATGATTTTTTTTTTTTGGTCTATCTTTAACCATATTCGAATGAAAGTCATACTAATCAATATCAAATTTTAATCTATGCTAGAGTCCACTATGATAGTTTTTAGTATGTAGAATCCTGACTTAACCGGATTTTTTTTCTTTATTCATTTTTTAAGGTTTAATGACATTTAAAGATGGAAGTCATGGTTTACCTAGACAAGAGGGTTTTTTTAAAGAATGTAAAATGATTCAAAAGAGGAAATGTCCTGAAGTAATAAGTGATGCTCAACGTGCAGCACTTATGGCGAGAATTCAATCAGAACAAATATGATCAAAACTATTAATGAACAATAACCAATAGAGGACGTTTAACAAGCATTTACAATATTGATTACAGTTTACTTAAATAACGGTATAATTATCCTAGAAAAACTGATACATATTATACTTGAGTACTTGAATATTTTAATTTAAAATCTTATGTGTATTTTATTATTATTTGTAATTTTGTATTGACAAATTATAAAAAGCTGAATAAATAGTTGATTTTTTTAAAGAACAAACAAAATTTTCATTTACAGGGTGATTCATTTAGGATAAGACACTCATTTTTTCGGTAACTATTGAAAATTTTTTATTTTTAGTAAGGAAAATATTGTTTAATTCAAAAAACTCCACAATAATATGTAGTAAAAACCTAATTTTTTTCATCTTTTCAAGGTTAAAAAACATTAACTTGAATTTTTTTAAATGGGAACCTCTATTTTAAATTTGTTATTATGATTTAAAATAAAAATACAAACACCTTTGCTCTTATAATTTTTTTTTCGATCAACCGTACATCTGTTTCAGCTTGTTAAAGTTAAATGATTTTAGACTAAATATTGTAATAATACACTCGTCACTATCACAATATGATATAACAGAGGACTGCTCTGTTTGTGTCCACAATAATGGTTTTTCATTTAAAACTATTAACACTTTTATTTATAAATTATATTAATATCCTTAAAATAACATGATTGTTTTTAAATAAATAACTTAGAGAAATATTTATCAAACGCATACTGTCGTTTAATTATATTATATTATACACGATTCAGTCATGAGTCAATTATTAATCACCTTTAAAAATCACTCTATAGGACATTTATAAATTATACTTGTCAGCTCTTTTTACTCTTATCTAATAAAAAAACACAATGTGTTAACCCTAGTCTAGAATGTAAAAACAAACTATATTAACGTTGTATAAAAATGATTTGTATATTATCCATGTGTATTAATTTATATATTTTATGCTTACTTAACAATAAACGATAACATTACAATAATGACACAATGATGATTGTTTGGGGATCAAAAAATACTATAAAAGGCAGAGTAATGCTTCTCAGTCAGGGCTGAGTGCTGAAGGTTTGAGGGAGTCTGTCTCTAAATATTCATTGAGCTGTTCGAACCGCGCTCTAGACATCAATATGCAAAGTTCGTAATTATCATTGTGAAATTCTTACTTGTTAATTTATGAACTAAACATTTGAGTTCATGTTATTTTGTTATAACCTGATATTGTCAAAAATTATTATTAGAACAAAGAAAATTCTTCAGGTAAGACTTTAAATCATTAAGAGTCAATACTTATATTATCTTATAATTCAATTATTTAGAATTAATAATCTGAGTATATAACGATAAAGCAATAGATCAAATAATTATATTAATCTTTAAACTCCAATTAATTATTATTAACTAGTTTGGACCTTATACATAATCACATTACATGGTATTTGTGAGATGGCCACCGCCTCTTCGTTGCCTCAGTGTATTATTACAGGTACTTACTTGTTGGATCATTTATAATATCTCTATAAGAGGAACCTTAATTATTACTTTTTATATCTACTTGTTTTTATTGTTCTAAACCCTCGGACTCTACAACCCCGATAGAACCTCGTTGCTCACCAATTGACCAAATCCCCAAATATCCAATCTTAGTCAATAAATACCACCTAACTCCATTTTTGTTATTTTTGTATTATTACAATATCTATTATTATTTTACTGTTTCGATTACAGAAGTCTCTATTTTAACACGCTTATATTAGTTTCACATGTATGTGTGTTGTGTGATGTGTGTTTGTAACTTTCCAAGCGCCACGTGTTATTATTCTCGCGTATCCCGTCGTCTATGACCTTGACACTAGACGTCGTAACGCATTCACCCCACCCTGCTCTCCATACGACGGTAAACACTAATCTGTATAATTGTATATTTTTGGTTTTCGTACCGTACACGCATGCCTGTAATCAATTATATATATATAAACAAATTTTTATTTTGACTGACCAATAATGCCCGCGTGTAATGCGCCTTACGTGTAATACGCCTGGACAGGTGGGTGGACCGGACTCATGGTGAGATGACTTATCGTCTCACCCAAGTGATGTCCGGCCACGGCTGCTTTAATAAGTACTTACACCGTATTCGTAAAGCAGCCGCGCCGACGTGCGACCATTGTTCGGATCGCCCGGGAGAGGCTGATAGCGCTCTGCACACCCTCTTCCGTTGTGAGGCGTAGGCCCAGGAACGGGACTCTTTGGAGTCTCGACTAGGGTCCACGTTCCGAGTCGGGTCCATGGTGGACCTGATGTTGAGGAGTCGGGAGGCGTGGAGGCTCGTCCAGGCGTTCGTCGAATCCGTCTTATTAAAAAAGGAGGAAGCGGAACGCCTGAGACAGAGAACTCCCTGGAACTGTCGTGAGGCATTACTTCAGGGCGGCCCACGCCGTCTTAATAATTCACACTACTACGTTGCGAATCAGCCCGAAATTAATCAAGAGGTGATCCGCAACGTGGTGTGGGCCCCTCCCGTTAACCTGATCTCAGAGTGGGAACCGTTAGGGAGGACTGCCAAAATAACTCACAAGACATAAAAACATAACATAAAAATAAGAACCTAAGGGCACTGGCCTAAACCAGCGCCTTTAGGTCCTCCTGTGCTGGGCAGCGTGGTTGCCTCTGTCTCAGGCGTTACGCTTCCTCCTTCTTTAATAAAACGGATTCGGCAAACGCCTCCAGTTTCCTCAACATCAGGTTGATCCGTTAGGCCGCGGTCCATCACGTCGATCGCCGCTCTGTCGGACCGGTCCAAGAACCAGCCGGCAGAGTCCCGGACCGATCCGGCGTGCGGGTATGAGATGATGCACACGTTGGTGCCCATGTCGTACGCCGACCGCTGGAGTTCGCCCGGACCACAACGGGCCCGATTTCCGGCGGCACCTTGTCCTTTGGACGGCGGAGGGCTTCCAGCAGTGCGCTCTGCACGTCGCCCTCCTCCATCCATTCCTCTACGTCGAGAAACATGACGGGCACTGTCATCACCGGACGGTGGACGTGCACGTCATGCTCCTTCAGGGCGCTCGATCCTCGGACCTCCAACAAGACGGCTCCCGAACGAGTCCGCCTGGTGCCCGCCAATTTGACTCCAAGGGCATTGAGGTCAACGACAGCCATCGCGGTCTTTATGACAGCGGCGTACCGTTGATCCTCCTTTAGCGGTCCAATCACCACCGCCTCCGTCCTCGGAACATGTTTTTTTAACCTTGAAAAGATGAAAAAAATTATGTTTTTAATTTAATATTGTAATTTTTTTATCAATTTTGATGTCAGTTGTCACCATGAAAACAAAATAATGTCCGAATTTCTTTTTTTCATATTAAAATATATTATATAAGCTTAATTCAAGATTTATATAAAAAAGCCAGTATTTTCGGAACACTTTCAAAAATTAGGTTGAAAAAGTTGTCATTTTGAATCTCCCCCTGTAGGCAAACAAAGGGTCAGATTTATAAAAAATATAAATAAACAAAATGATAGGAAAATACCTCATGTATCTATAAAAAAAATTATATTGATTTGATCAAAAAAGGTATGGCAGTTTGAAGTAAAAAAAAATTTAAAAAACCCAGCACAGGGGGGTCGCGGTACAGTGGTGCCGTGGTATAGTTGGATCAGTTTAAGCGGGTATTTTTTATGATAAATGGAAAATTGGATATGTAAAATCAACACTTAAATCTGGATAAAAAATATTTGCTGAAAACTATATAGAGTGATGAAAATCTGGTAAGACACCATTGAGAAACAATCGAGTTTTACATTTTTGTAAAAAAAAATTAATATAAGGTTCAAACTACAATAATTTGTAGTTAAATCATTTTTGTTTTGTCTTTTCAGGGATAAAAATCTTTCCTTATAATTCTTTTAAATGGTAATACCCTTATTTTCAACTTTATAATATGATGAAAAAAATTATAGAGAACTGTATTCTTACAATTTTTTTTTCCGATCAACTGTTTGTCTGTTACTGCTAGAGTTAAAACTATTTTAGATCAAATTTCAATTATTATTATAGATATCTTCTATTTCATAATGCATATATATTAAAAGACATTCTCTTATATTAAACAGAAGTTTAAAATATAAATTTACAATAAAACAGCATGGTTTATCAAGTTTTTTCTGATAAATTTTATTGCTGGTATCATGGTAGCAACAATACCGGTTGCACTGCTACCATTATTATTACAACAACATATCAATGATACCTTTTTACTTGATATCCAAATCTTTAAGCAATTGTTAAAACTCAATGTGTTGATTGGATAAAAAAATTTGTAAGACAGAGTTGATTGAAATTTATTTAACAATTAACTTTTATAAAATTAAAAATAGAAGTTCATAACTAAGTAAATTATAAATAAGGATTTTTACCTTGAAGGGTCGAAAAAAATATTATTTATCTACAAATTATTGTAGTTTTTTGAATCTGATAATTATTCTCTTAACAAGAATTAAAAATTCTGAATAGTTTCTGAGAAAATAATTGTCTTACCAGATTATGATCTTCAATTTATCAATTCAACAATATAAGATTACTTAAAAATAATAATTAAAAAATTAGTTATCGAAACTATAAAACCTTTTATAAAACTTTCAATTAATAATTTTCAACTTGATTTTTTTTTTTGTTAGATCTACTGTGATGAGTATAATCCAATTTAATAATTATGTAGCACAGGCTCTTGACAAGAATTCTCAAATAGATGTTATATATTAATACACTGATTTAAGTAAAGCTTTGGATAAAATAAATCATAAATAATTAGTTAGTAAACTTTAAGCACTAAGACTAAGTAATTCTTTATTTTGATGGACTTATTTCTATCTAACCAACAGAATTTAACTTGTTAAATTTAATAATACTATATTGAATCTTATCTATATCATATCAGAATGTTCACAAGGACTCCATTTGTTTATCTTTATTTTATTTATACAAGATCAAAGTTATTTTTAATAATAATAGACAGTTTTTGTGTTGCTAAAAATAAGATGAAAATAAAATAAAATAAAATAAAATGAATAAATACTAATTATAGTTTTTAAATTTAGTATGAAATTGTGTGGCCAGCTATGATGTATGGCTCATAGTGTTGGGCGGTTGATAAGAAAGTAGAGCAGAGAATAAGTGTAGCAGAGATGAGAATGCTTAGTTGGATGAGTGGAGTGACTAGAGAAGATAGGATAAGGAACGAGCATATAAGAGGAAGTATAGGTGTTGCGTCAATCGTGGATAAGATGACAGAAAATAGACTTAGATTGTTTAGTCATGGTATGAGGAAAGAAGAATCGAAAGCTGTAAGAACAGTTATAGAAATGAATGTTGAAGGAAGAAGAGATAGAGGAAGACCAAAAAAGAGATGGAGGGATGCTATTGAATGCGATTTGAGGACAGCTGATGTGAGCGTAGAAGATGTGGGAGATCGTGTCAAGTGGAAGCTTAGGATAAGGGTGCCCGACCCCAAGTAGTTGGGATTAAGGCAAAGAAAAAGAAAAATATTACCAGAAATTCCGGTGGCAATTGACATAATATGATTGTTGTTTCGGAATGTACAATTTAGCGTTTAGTTGGGTTTAAATAATATAGCGTCAAATCAATTATCTATTCAATCGCTTGTATATTAATATACACTACAATTTATATAGTAAATTATATACTTTTCATAGTAAAATTAATACCTTCTCAGCTTCGCATCGAAGCTAAAATGATTGTTAGTTTCTCTTGAATTAATAATGGATTTTTACAATTATAATCAAATTTTATTATACGTTCAATTGAGTAAATTTTTTTAACAACTTTGTTTTGATTGGTTCATTTAGTTAAAGTAAATCATTAAAATTTATAAAGTTCTGAATATTTCAATTGCAGAATCTATTGAAACACCAAAAGTTACTAGGAAATTATTACTATTACTTCTATTTAAGTTACCTATTACGATAAAAATGCAAAAAAATATTGAGCTTTTCTGAAAAATTTACAATAAATAAAAATTATAAAACTTTCTGACTGCATATTAATCTTAACGATAAAATTTTTTTAATTCTCATAAATTTTTCTATTTAATGATGTCAATGTCAAATTACCAATTGAGCTAAAAGTTATGGAAAAATAATTTTTTTTTTTATTATAAATATTTACAAAAATCAACTTTAAACGATTAAAAAAATAGGTTAAATATGTCATTTTCCTTATTTTTAACTTATTAATAATCAATTTAATATTAAATTAGTATTTATCTCATTTAGATTCAATAATTTCAATAAATATAAAGGATCTTATCACTATAGTCTCCCCTCCTGAGAAGAAATTGATATTCATGTTAATATTATTTTACTATGTGGTTCTTTTGTGACTAACTAAAACCTTAGATAATTTTCTTTCATTTGATATAATTTTTTTTGAAAATTTAACACTTAGCCTGTTCATGGGGGGGGGGGATTTAAAATTGCAACTTTTTTACAAAAACTAACTTTTTCAACTTAATTTTTGAAAATGTTCCGGGTATACTGCGTCCTTTAAACATAAATCAAATTAAAGCTTATTTTATGTACTATAAAATGAAAAAAAAAAATTTGTCCCGACACCCTATCTTCTATGCGCAAAAGGCTACCGTATTTAAAAATATGCTATTTTTTATTAAAATTCTAGGTTTTGTATTTTATTTTATTTTAAAATATTTTATTAGGGGAATAAACTGACTTTCATGAATATTATATAATTTCATTGACATAGAATAAAGTTCATAAGACATATGATATTATACTTATTAACATTTTTTACTTTTTTAAAGTCGAAAAAGTAATTTTTAAATTTGAGTTAGCTTAAATAGCCAATTTTATCATGCAACAAAAATCAACGAATAGTTGCCGAATGGGTAACACCTTGTGATCTTACACGCCTAATGACGAGGTTCAAATCCGTCTGTGACTTCTAAAATTTTGCATTTTTTTTTGAGTTAAAATAGAATTTTCAAATCATTTGATATTTATCTCATTTAGATTCAATAATTTCAATAAATATAAAGGATCTTATCACTATAGTCTCCCCTCGTGAGAAGAAATTGATATTCATGTTAATATTATTTTACTATGTGGTTCTTTTGTGGCTACAATTTATTTTGCCAACCCTCACTAGACCTACTTTTTTCAACGATACGTCAAATGATTCATTTAAGTTTATGATATTTAAGTTATTACTCTTAAAAATCAAAAAAATATTCCTTATTCAAATAAAAAGTAGCTTAACCAGCTTTTTCCATACAAACAATTAAAATCATTAATTTTTAATATTCTTAAAGTATTTATTGTCGAATTAGATTTGATATGATAAAAGTATTCAACTACAAAAGTAAATAATTTTACTTTATAATTTATTAATTTTTAAGCTCTATTTATGTGTGCTACTACCAGTCTATAATATGCCAAATTTTTTTGTAATATGTTGCTATATAAATCATAAATTTAAAAAAAAAATGATTTTTAGTTTCACCTGAAGTTAACGATGGAGTTTTACAATTATAATTATATTTTTGATAATATGCTCAATTGAGTAAATCTTTTTAACTACTTTGGTTTGATTGGTTCATTTAATTAAAGTAAATTATTAAAATTAATTAAGTTCTGAATATTTCAATTGCAGAATTTTTTTAAACACCAAAAGTTATTAGGATATGATTACTATTCTTTCTATTTCAGTTATCTATTACGATAAAAATGTAAAAAAATCGAATTTTTCTGACAAATGTACTGTAATTAGTAATTATAAAATTTCCAGATTGCATATTAATCTTAAAAATTTCATTTTTTTCAATTTAATAATGTCAATTTCAAACTTGCAAGTTGAACTATAAGTTATGGTAACAAATTCATTTTTTAGCTTCGATGCGAAGCTGAGAAGGTATTTTTCATTAAAACTTTCACTTTAAAAGACAATAAAAAATAGGTTCAAAATGATTACCTTTAACATATTAAAAATCAAAATCAGTATTAATTTAAAACAATTTTTTTTGTTCTTAATTATTTTTTTTGTATGTAAATACTATTTTTTAATAATATTAAAACTTAGAAGTGATAGAAAAAGTCTAATTTGAAGCATTTGAAAACATCGCGAAATGTTGATTTAGAAATGTATATTTTTGCTTCTGATGAAAGTTCCTTGTAGTCCACTGCATTTTTTTATAGTAACTAACAGTTTTTATTGAAAAATATTGTATCAAGCCCTTTAAATGTTTATACACGTAAAAGTAAAGCAAAATATAACTTCTTTATTATTTTTATAATTTCTCTGTAAAAATTACAATATTACATTATTGAATATCAATTTCATACTAAATTTAATAATTATAATTAGTATTTATTCATATATTATATTTTAAAATCAAAGAACTACTAATCAGGATATAATGAAAGAAATAAGAGTTGATATTGTTTTTGGAATAATCAATCAATTTCTCTGAATGAAACACTATCTACAGATTTGAATCGAAGCGTTTCTTATGATAGTCATTTTAATCACTGTCAGATATCATCTATACTTGTCCCATCTATGCCTCGTCTACACTGTGCCTCGACTCTACTGTGCTACCGTTTTTTTATAATAACATTAGCAGTTGTATTGTAACCAAAATCTTTGATTTTTTATCGAAATATAAAGGAGAAAAATATCTGTAATCTAGCATTTTTACATCTAGAATCAATATATATCTAATAAAGTTGTTCCAAACGAGCTTTTGGTGAAATAACCAGATTTTGATGGTATTGCTGGTAAGTTACTTAAAAGTATGGGTCACGGCTTGCTTGACTATGTGTCTGGACTTATAAAAGAAGTTTAAGAAAAAGAAGCAATTCCAGAAAAGTGGCAAACAGTGCTGATATATCATATACATAAAAAGGGAAATAAGCAATTGTATGATAATTACAGAAGCATCGCTCTATAAAACGTTTCTTATAAACGTTATTGTTTATAAAGTTATTATAAAGTTTTATCAAAATGTATGTATAGATTGCTTACTAATTATTATTTAATAATGACTAATTTATTATTATAAAATAAAATAAATCCGAAGGTTATCTATTTCAATTTATATATACATATACAAAATATATATTTTTTATACAAATGAAACATTGTGTATATAGTAAAAAAATATATTATTTTAAAATTATAAAATTTTAATATTTACAAAGTCTAGAAATTTACATTTACATACCGTAATTGTTAATTAATTAATGAATGTCTATAAACAATTAGAAAATGTTTACAAATGACTGCCGTAGGGAATGTTGTTATTAAACCAATGAACGACTATTGAACTGTGTTACGACAGTCGTTAAACAAATAAATAATCGACACCGGGTTTTGTAAAAGAGAAGTGTCGTTTAGCCGTTTATTATGATCACGATTCCAAAACAATTAAAATATTGGATTAAAAGTGAATAATAAATCCAATGAACAGACACGATTACACTATATTAAAATATACAAAAATAACATTAATACACTTGAAACAAACAGTGACAGCATCGAATGCGGTGAGTCCTTAACCCAATAAATATAGTTTAAAAAAACTAAAAAAACACGCTTTTAAACTATATTTATTTTTTACTTTTTAGTTTCATGTTATGATATTAGTTATTATCTAAGTCATGGTTGTAACGGGTAACGGGAAATCAGGGTTCGAATCCGGGGAGGGAATTTGAAAAACGGCTACCACATCCAAGGAAAGCAGCAGGCGCGTACATTACCCACTCCTGGAACATGGAGGTAGTGACGAAAAATGACGAAACGGAAATCATCCCTCGTAATCGGAATGAATAAGTTCTATATCTCTAAATAAGAATAAAGTGTGTTAATATATATTTTGAATAGTAATTAGAATATATATATACATGTAAAGCGACTTAAGTACGTAAACGTATCATGCATTAGGTACAGTCGTGTTTTGTGAGCGGACAGGTCGGACTAACGTTATACCTGGGGGTCTATTTTTGAATTTTATATTGGTGTACTAATCTGTTTAGTATACTAAAACATGACGTTTTAGTGCAACTATTAGTGTGAAACTAAAAAACCGTATTTTTGAATGTTGGTATGCTAAAAAATATTTATTAGTGTACAAAAATTTTAGATGATCTTTTTAGAGTGGTATCTACCACACTAATTATGATTTTAGTATACTAATGTTACTGTTATCATTCATATTTATTGAAAACTTATATATTTATAACGTTTTCAAATTTATTTAATATTAAATATTAAAATGGAACACTTTTTTAATATAAATTATGTGCAAGTTATTAGTAATTTAGAAATAGTTGAAGATAATGACCATTCAACAATGAAATTTCGTTTAGCGGAGGATCCATTCATTGGTATGTTATAAAACAAATTACAATATGTAAAATTATCTATTTACATTATTAAATGTTATTTTCTGTAGTTTTGTCCGAAAGGGCTTTTATACAAAAATTTAGACTGACAAAAGTTCTTGCACTAAATTTAATTAATGAGCTACGCCCATATTTAGAACCCCCATCGAGGAAGTCTGCTATAAGTATAGAGCGCAAAGTATGCAAAATATTGTACAATATTGACTAAACAATAAGTAAAATTTAATAAAATTTTTGTCACGATAGGTACTAACAGCTTTACGATTTTTCGCTAGTGTCTTCTTTGGGCCAACAGTTTCATTTAAAATCTTGGTAATATTATGCCATAATAATTTTGCATCTTTCATGGTAAAAGATGGTCCAAATTTTTAAGAATTTAATTTTGAGTGCTTATGAACAAAATCAAATAATGATTGTTTTTGTTCATAAGTCACACTTATTGACTTTTTTTCCCCTCCATTGTAAAACATTACACAAATTGAAATCAAAAATACTGACAAAAAACTCGTGACAAATTTCTTATGGGTGAATTTTGTAGTTATCATAAATATTATCAAGTTTTAACTATAAAATTAATATAAAATACAGTACAGCCAATATAATTTAACATATCGCACTAATAATTATTGGTTTGAAATGACATTAGATTAGACGATGTACGATTAGTGCAAGATTTTTAGACTGATAAAAAATAAAATTCAAAAATACGAATTTCCATTAGTGCACTAAAATCATAATCTAATGTTTTAGTGTACTAAAACATTCGCCAATGATTAGTCCAAGCTCAAAAATTGACCCCCAGAAGTATAAACGGCGGTAGGACTATATACGTAAGCCGTATGCACTCGGATGATAATGGTCAGTCAAAATAAAAATTTGTTTATATATAAATATAATATTGATGACACGCACGTGTGTACGGGTACGATAACCAAAAATAAATTTATACAGGAATACTATTGCCGGCGTATGATGAGCGAGGCGCGGGGTGGGGTGAATGCGTTATGACAGTCTAGTCTAGACGACGGAATATGCGATAACGCGTGGCGTTTGGATAGTTACAAACATACATACATACAGGTGAAACTAATATAAGCGTTTTAATAAGCGTGTTAAAAATATAGTTTAATAAATATAGTTTAAAAAAACTAAAAAACACGCTTTTAAAGAACATTGAACTAAAAAGTTAAAAATAATTTTTAAAATAAGCGTAAAACAATAATGAACGAAATGTACTAGTATTATTGTGATAAAAGCGTGAGGCGCTCAATATATAAAAAATATGGCACAAAGCGCCCATGCTTCTATCACAATAATACTAGTGTTTTTTGTTCATAATTATTTTAAAAATTATTTTTAATTTTTTAGTTCGATGTGCTTTAAAAGCGTGTTTTTTTAGTTTTTTTAAACTATATTTATTTTTCACTTTTTAGTTTCATGTTATGATAGTAGTTACTATCAATATCATGGTTGTAACGGGTAAAGGGGAATCAGGGTTCGATTCCGGAGAGGGAGTCTGAGAAACAGCTACCACATCCAAGGAAAGCAGCAGGCGCGCAACGTGGAGGTAGTGACGTAAAATGACGATACGGGAATCATCCTTTGTAATCGGAATAAATACCCTATATATCTCTTAATGAGAATAAAGCGTATTAATATATAAGTTTTAATAGTAATTAAAATATATATATATATATATATAAAGCGACTTAAGTACGTAAACGTATCATGCACGAGGTATAGCTGTGTTTTGTTGGCGGGCGGGGCGCGAGGCATATATGGCGGCAGCGGCGTCGGCTGTAGGGATATATAAATGAATATTAACATATACGTATATATAAATAATAATATATATATGTATATATATATTAATATTAGCGGCGATGGTAAGAATATATAATCTTCGCATAATATCGTGGCACTTTCGTTGGCGTCGTCGACGCGATGTCCGGCGTGATCCTGGGCGTCAAAAGGTTAGCAGCGTTGATGGCGACGGTGCGCGAGTGGAGATCGGTTTATTGACGTTGCCACTTTGACAACAGGAAGAATACTACGGTATCATTAGCGGCGGTACGTCGTCGGCCGTGCGGAACTTGCTGGACTTTGCATTGCGGCGTATAACGCGCGGTGTTGGTCAGTCAAATACTCAAAATTATACAGAAAAAAATAGTGTCGTTGCCGACTGGTGAGCGGGTTGGGGTGAATGCGTTACGACGGTCTAGTCTCAAGGTCATAGACGACGGGATACGCGACATAATTACACGTGCAGCGTGGAGTTACAAACTTACAACATACAAACAACATACATGTGAAACTAATATAAGCGTGTTAAAAAAACTTAAAAAACACCCTCTTATAGCACATCGAACTAAAAAGTTAAAAATAATTTTAAAATAAGCTTAAAACAATAATGAACGAAAAATACTAGTATTATTGTGATAAAAGCGTGAGGCGCTCAATATATAAAAAATATGGCACAAAGCACCCATGCTTCTATCACAATAATACTAGTGTTTTTTGTTCATAATTATTTTAAAAATTATTTTTAATTTTTTAGTTCGATGTGCTTTAAAAGCGTGTTTTTTTAGTTTTTTTAAACTATATTTATTTTTCACTTTTTAGTTTCATGTTATGATAGTAGTTACTATCAATATCATGGTTGTGACGGGTAACAGGATATCAGGGTTCGATATCGGGGAGGGAGTCTGAGAAACGGCTACCACATCCAAGGAAAGCGCACCTGCTCAACGTGGACGTAGTGACGAAAAATGACGATACGGAATCATCCTTTGTAATCGGAATGAATACACTCTATATTTCTTAATGAGAGTAAAGCGTATTAATATATATTTTTAATAGTAATTAGAATATATATATACATGTAAAGCGACTTAAGTACGTCAGCGTATCATGCACAAGGTATAGCTGTGTTTTGTGGTCGGGCGGGGAGCGAGGAAACGTTGTACGCGAGAGAATATGCGGCGGCTGTAGGAATATATATATATACATACATACATACATACATACACATACAGGGTGATTTTTTTATCATAACCCACTCAATTACTTATAGAATAATAATAATTTAAAAATTTTTTTTTATTACTATCTTTAGTTACACATTATTCTTGCATTATTAACTATGTAATAGTTTTTAAGTTCATCCCTTATGCCTGGTAAGGGTGTCAACTTTGTTTTTTTAAATGGTAACACGTATTTTTAATTTAATAAAATGTTTGAGTTTTTAATTCAATAGTAAATGGCATTTGAATTTTTAATGAAACTTAATTTGTTTATTAGATATAAACATTTAAAGTTTCAAATTTTTGAGTTAATATATAGGTATAATACACAAGGGATTACAAATACAGGTAGCTAATTGGTTTTTTATGACATCGATATTAGCAGGTACACAGCATTGTTATTATCAATGATAGTAAGGTACATTGTTGTGAGTTTATAAATACACTAACTGACAATACAAAAAGTATATCTATTGATAGTCATAATTGATAATAAACAATCCATGACTGTGACAGCAATGTCATAAAAATCCAATTAGCTATCTGTATTTATAATTCCTTGTGTATTACACATGTACAGAGTGTTCAGTAAGTCAGGAAACGGGTTTCTATTGTTCTCATTGTTTGTAACAATGAGAACAATAGAAACCCGTTTCCTGACTTACTGAACACCCTGTATATCAACTCAAACATTTGAAACTTTAAATGTTTATATCTAATAAACTAATAAAAATTCAAATGCCATTTATTATTGAATTAAAAATATGTGTTACTTTTTAAAAAAACAAAGTTGACACCCTTGCAAAGCATAAGGGATGAACTTAAAAAGAATAACATAGTTAATAATTCAAGAATAATGTGTAACTAAAGATAATAACAAAAGAAAACTTTTAAATTATTATTAGCCTATAAGTAATTGAGTGGGTTATGATAAAAAAATCACCCTGTATATAGTAAGGCGACTTAAGTACGTAAACGTATCGTGCACTGGTATAGCCTTGTTTTGGTGGCGGGGGGAACGTTATACCTAAGGTTTAAACGGCTGCAGCGGCGGTAGGAATATATAAATATATATACGTAAGGCGCATTACACGCGGGAATTATTGGTTAGTCAAAATAAAAATTTGTTTATATATATATATAATTGATTAAAGGCATGCGTGTACGGTACGAAAACCAAAAATATACAATTATACAGATTAGTGTTTACCGTCGTATGGAGAGCAGGGTGGGGTGAATGCGTTACGACTAGTGATGTGCCACAAGAAATATTCCCCAGGGAATGTTCCTGGGAATGAGGAATATTCCGGAAATATTCTATTACCACTCGGGAATATTTCTTTAATAAGAACTAATACATTTTATTTATTATAATTACTAAAGTATGGCAGTGCTAGTGAAAGAGACAACGTTATTGTATTTATATCTTGATTACACTGATATGTTTATCAACATATTATTGATAAACAATATATTAGGGCTTAGATTAAAATTGATTACAGTAGTATCGTTTTTCACAGTGATTTTATTTGTTATTTTACTTTTCAAAATACTTTTAAAATGCCGGCAGGTAAAAATATTCGAATTGTTGGTCTTATTTTAACGAAAGACTAGTTAACTTCAATGAAAGAATGTAAATTATCATTACAAACATTAGCTGTTCATGTTGTTGGCTCTTCTATGATAGGAATAAACAGAAACAAATTAATTTTAGATGATGCTGTATTATTTCTACTAAAAAAGTGCAAATAATACTGAATAAGTTTAAAGAAAGACATTTAAATACTATTAAACCTCTACACTTAGCTGCATCTTTGTTGGATCCCAAAACTCAAGGGTGTAATTTATCAAATTCAGAAGTATTAAAAGCTATTGAGTTTATTGATCAAATGATATCTATACAAAATAATATGACTGATTCTCTTAAAATGGATGGTGCTCAAATAATAGCTGATATAGCAAATTACAGATCTCGACAAGATATATGGAGCAATAATTTTATTTGGAAATGTGTGGAGAAAATAAGTCCTTTAACATGGTGAAATAGTTTTTGTTCAAGTACTCATTTATGTATTATTGCAAAAAAAATATTAATTGTTCCTGCTACATTAGCAGCCACTGAACGTTCATTTAGCACATTCTCAAATATTCACACAAAAAAAGGAACCGTTTAACAACATCAAATGCTTCAAAAATAACTTTTGTTGCCCATTATTGGAGACAAAATATAGAATAGAATAAAAAAGTTACTTATGTTAATTATGAAGGCGAACCTCGTGAACCTAATGAAATGGATAAAAATACACTTAATATATCAATTGTGTCAGATGAAAATTCAATGTCAATTGATGGTTTAATTTCGTCCGACGATGAAGAGTGGTGTCCTAGTGACAGTGACAATGATTTCTTTAATGAGTATTTAAAACAAAAAGAAATAAGTTATCTTGTTGTTATTTACATTTATAAGTAAACATTTATGTTAATAAAGTTATCCTTTGCTTTTATTACTTTTGAAAAACCTGGAAAATGTGAACAAAAAATAACGTATTAAATTTGGTAACTTGTTTAAGCATTTTATAGGCATCATAGACTATGATGCCTATAAAATGATTCATAGCATACAGTTAATTTGAAATATAAACAGTGAAAAGTATAACAGAATCAAAAATTATAATTAGTTATAAAATATTTAAAATTCCTAATGTTTCAACATAAAATTTCATATTTAGTTTAATGTAAATATATACAAGCAGTTTAAATAATTACTTATAGTCAATTCTTTGCATCAACAACTGAACCTTTAGTACATAATTTCATTATATTGATAAATTTATAGGTACCTAAATCCTAATCAAATCAAATATTTTTAGAATAATTCTACTAATTATTACACAAATGTCTTACTTTTCTCCAATAATGTTTTTGTGTATAAAATATAGGCCATGGACCATTTACAGCTATAAGTTTAGTTAAATATTGAAACAAAATTAATAAATATGAACAAAATTTAATAAAATTATAATATTCCCGATAAATTCCCGGTATAAGGAATGTTCCGGAAATTTTCCCAAGGGATTTTCCCATCATAAAATTCCTGGGAATTTGCACATCACTAGTTACGACGTCTAGACTCATGGTCTTAGACGACGGGTACTTGAGAATAATAACACGTGGCGAGTGAATAGTTACAAACAACTCACCAACATACAGGTGAAACTAATATAAGCGTGTTAAAATTTGTCTGTGAACAGTTACTGATCTTGAAACGAACTTTACCATGTTAAAGTCCGTATTCAAATCGTATATTAAATGGTGCTATGAACAGATTTTAAACCAAGTTCAGCACCGTTGTGACTATGTTAAATGAACCGGTATGAAATCGAATTTCTACTCAAGTACTGTTCTATAATTACAAAATTTACTATACATACCCAATCCCCAAATATGACCTCCTTTAAACTGGCCTTCATATTTCATTCCATCGGATCTCCAAAACATGCCATATCCATGAAACCAACCTTGCATAAATTCTCCTTCATATCTAATAATAGAAAAATTAAAAAAATTTTATTTAAGTATAAAATGAATAGGTATAATTTTGTGGCTGGTGTGTTAATTTAGTTAAATTTAAAAAAACCAAAAAGAAACTTAAGATTCATTGAAGATCATATAAAATTAATATTTTTGAAGCCAATATTCACGTTTGATTACTAAGGTTTGGATAGGTAGCAAAAAAAACAAATCGTCACACACATCTACTCATCTGTAAGATGAAGATCTGTATGTAGTAAGCGAATAGGTTATGGGTACGAGTACAAAAACATAAATAACTAAAAATGCTTACACTGAAATTATTTTAATGAGTTAAATATAAAACAATTTACACTAAATTACTAAATCAATTGTGCTTATCAAAGAGCAGGTGATTGATTAATTAAAACAGTAAGTAAAGGGATAAAGAATCTTAGCTTCAATTAATAAAAACGAATAAGACGCCTTGAATCTGATACAAACAATCTACATATCAAAAATATAGAAAACGTAAAATTAATAATTATTATATATAAATAATTATTAATAAAGACTATCATTAAACAAAACAAAGAATACAAGGAAAATATCCAGTATTTCATAAAGAAGAAGGAGATCATTAAAAATATATTTTAGCTTCGATGCTAAGCTTAGAAGGTTTTAATTTTACCATAATGTGTTTATTTTTAATTCTCTTTTTGTAATCTGTCACTACTTATTCTCAGCTCTCATTGGACCAATATTTCTCAACGATACGTCAAAAGATCACAAATCGTATCTATTTGAAGATATTACCTTAAAAATTGAAAAAATTTCCCTTGTAAATGTAGGAAATCTCCAAAAAAATTACAAATTTATATAAAAATCGGTAATTTACTACATTTTTTCAATTTTTAGCTTCGATGCGAAGCTGAGAAGGTATTAATTTTAATATGATGTGTTTTTTTTTTATTTTTTCTCAGCTCTCGCTGGACCGATTTTGATGAACAATATGTCAAAAGATCACAAATTGGATCTAGTCGAAGACATTACCCTCAAAAATTGAAAAAAATTCCCTCGTTCCCGGCAAACGGGGGAAATCCCCCAAAAATTACAAATTTAAAAATCGCTAATTTTCGATATTTTTTCAATTTTTTTTACTTGAAAGTGCAATAACTTTTTTAAAAATGATCGAATCAATATAATTTTTTTTTTATAGATACCTTAGATATTTACCTATCATTTTATATATTTTTGTGAACATTTGACCCTTTAACAGCCCACAGGATGGGTTTCAAAATGGTAACTTTTTTACAAAAAATTAACTTTTTCAACTTAACTTTTGAAAATGTTCCGGAAAGACTGACAATTTTATATATACCTTAAATTAAAGCTAATGTAATATACTTTAATTTGAAAAAAAAAAATTTGACCTCTGGACTTGTCTTCATGGTGAAAATGACTACCGTATGCAAAAATATGCTATTTTTGTGAAAAAATTCTTGATATTATATTTTACATTTTTTAACATTATGTTGCTATAACTTTTTAAAAAATGCATGAATCAACTTTATTCTTTAATGATAAATACTTTATATATACTTCTTTCATTCGACATACTTTTTTTTAAAATCGGACCATTTCCCTTTATACAGGGGGGGTGCAAACCTTTTAAAATGCGTATAGAAAGTAGAACTTTTTCAACTTAACTTTTGAAAATGTTCCGGAAAGACTGACACTTTTATATATATCTTAAATTAAAGCTTATGTAATATACTTTAAGTGAAAAAAAAAAAATTTGACCTCTGAACAAGTCTTCGTGGTGAAAACGGACATCAAAGTTAAAGAAAAACGTACGATTTCCATGAAAAAATTCTCGATTTTATATTTTATATTATTTAATTTATATTTTATATAACTTTTGGAAAAATGTATGGATCAATATTATTATTTTTTTATAATAAATATTTATTTACCCCTTTCATCTGGCACGCTTTTTTTGTAAATCGGATCATACCCCTTTAACAAGGGGGGTCAAAACTTAAAACATGCGTATTGTTACTAAGATATTTTCAATTTAATTTTTGAAAGTATTCCGGAAATACTGACACTTTTATTTATATCTTAAATTAACGCTTATGTAATATACTTTAATGTGAAAAAAAAAATTTGACCTCTGGATTTGTCTTCATGATAAAAATGACTACCGTATTCAAAAATATGCTATTTTTGTGTTAAAATTCTGGGTTTTGTATTTCATTTTATTTTAAAATACCTGACTAGGGGAGTACAGATTTTCATAAATATTATATAAATTAAAATTAATATAGCATAGAAATTTAAACTAATTTAAATTTGTTTGCTTCTTTTAACTCGAGAAAAATAATTTTGAAATTTGAACTAGCTTAAATAGCCAATTTTTTCATTCGACGGTATCAACATACGGTCAAATGATTACAATTCGTATCTAGTTGAAGATATTACACTCAAAAATTAAAAAAAATTTCTAATTTATCAATTAAACAGTTAGTTATCCCATGTTCTCCATACAGACAATTAAAATCATTAATATCTAATGTTTTCAAAATATTTATTAACGAATGAAGTTTGATATAATAGGTTTCAACTACAAAATTAAATCATTTTACTTTGTAATTTAATAAATTTTTTACTGTATTTGTGTGTGCTACTACTAGACTAAATTATTCAAAATTTTTTGGTAACATGTTGTAATCTTTTTAAAAACCTTGTTTTGATTGGTTCATTTAGTTGAAGTAAATCATTAAAGTTAATTAAGTTCTCAATATTTCAATTGTAGAATCTTTTCAAACAACTAAAGTTACTAGGAAATTATTACTATTACTTCTATTTAAGTTATCTATTACCATAGAAATACAAATAAATATTGAGCTTTTCTGATAAATTTACAATAAATAGTAATTATAAAACTTTCTGGCTGCATATTAATTTTAACGATACAATTTTTTTAATTGTCATAAAATTTTCTATTTTATGATGTCAATGTCAAACTTGCCAATTGAGCTAAAAGTTATGGTAAAATAAATTATTTTTTTTATTATAAACATTCAACTTTAAACGATTAAAAAAATAGGTTAAATATGTCATTTTCCTTATTTTTAACATATTAATAATCAAAATCAGTATTAATTTAAAACAATTTTTTTTGTTCTTAATTATTTTTTTTTATATGTAAATACTATTTTTTAATAATATTAAAACTTAAAAATGATAGAAATAGTCTAATTTGAAGCATTTGAAAACATCGCGAAATGTTGATTTAGAATATTATATTTTTGTTTCTAATGAAAGTTCCTTGTAGTACAGTGTATAAAACTTATAACTTTGTTAACTGTTATAACTTTATTAAAAATGACCAAATCAGTATATTTCTTTTTTATTTAGATGCATGTATTTTCTATCATTTGGTTTATTTTTATAAATCTAACCCTTTACCTGCCCACAAAATAATAACATTTTTTTTTTAGTTAAAGTAAATCATTAGAATTAATTCAGTTCTGGATATTTCAATTGTAGAATCTTTTTAAATATCAAAAATTACTTATAAATGATTACTATGATTTCTACTTAAGTGTTCTATTAAGATAAAAATGAAAAAAAAATGAGTTTTTCTGATAAATTTACAATAAATAGTAATTATAAAACTTTCTGACTGCATATTAATCTTAAAAATAACATTGTTTTAATTCTCATCAAATTTTCTCAAACAGAAAAAATTCCCAATCAAATTTTTTTTTTTTTAAAGTAGGAAATTGGTGGATTGTTCCATAAGCAACATCAACTCTTATTTCTTTAATTATATCATGATTAGTAGTTCTTTGATTTTAAAATATAATATATGAATATATACTAATTATAATTATTAAATTTAGTATGAAATTGATATTTAATATTGTAATTTAAACGGAGAAATTATAAAAATAATAAAGAAGTTATATTTTGCTTTACTTTTACGTGTATAAAAATTTAAAGGGCTTGATACAATAATTTTCAATAAAAACTGTTTGTTACTATAAAAAAATGCACTGGACTACAAGGAACTTTCATCAGAAGCAAAAATATACTTTTCTAAATCAAATTTTCGCGTTGTTTTCAAATCTGCAAGTAGACTATTTCTATCACTTCTAATTTTTTATATTATTACTAATTATATATATAAAATAATAATTAAAAGAAAAAAAAATTTGTTTTCAAATTATTACTGATTTGATTTTTAATATGTTAAAAATAATCAGTCCAAATTTTCAATTTTAACCTATTTTTTTGGTTCTTTAAAGTTGATGAAAAATTTTTGATAAAGATTTATGAAAGTTTATAGTAAAATAAATTGAATATATTACCATAACTTTTAGCTCAATTACAAGTTCAAAATTGACATCTAGGCTAGTCAACAAAGGAAAAATTGCGGAAAAAAGTTCCAAACAAATTTTGCATTTTTAAAAGTTGAATTAAAATATGTATAATGACATACTAATAGTCCTCAAGTTTGGAATTGAGTTTTTTTATTTTACAGCCTCGCAAATGTTCAAAAATATGAGCTTTTTTAATTTCCTCAAAAAATATTTAACTTACAAAAAAAAGTTTCATACAAAAGTTGTTTAAAAGACAATTATAAACAAAAAAATTTTCGTATATTTTTTCATTTAAACAAATATTTTTCGAGTTACATTACATTTAATATGAGCACTAAAATTTATATTCCATTTTTTTCATTTTACGGTTACTTTTTATCATGTTATACTTACATTAGACACAATGTTATAAATGCATATGTGTGTATGTGTGAATGTATGAGTTTATTGTATATTGAGTGTAGTGTATATTAATATACAAGCGATAGAGTAGGTAATTGATTTGACGTTATATTGTTTAAACCCAACTAAATGCTAAATTGTACATTCCCAAACAACAATCATATTATGTCAATTGCCACCGGAATTTTTTTTTTCTTTGTTTTAATCCCAACTATTTGGGATCGGCCACCCTTATCCTAAGCTTCCACTTGACACGATCTCCCTCATCTTTTATGCTCACATCAGCTGTCCTCATGTCATATTCAATAACATCCCTCAATCTTCTTTTTGGTCTTCCTCTACCTCTTCTTGCTTCAAAATTCATTTCTATAACTGTTCTTACAGCTTCCCATTCTTCTCTCTTCATAACATGACTAAACAATCTAAGTCCATTTTCTGTCATCTTATCCACGATTGACGCAACACCTATACTTCTTCTTATATGCTCGTTCCTTATCCTGTCTTCTCTAGTCACTCCACTCATCCAACTAAACATTCTCATCTCTGCTACACAAATTCTCTGCTCTACTTTCTTATCAACCGCCCAACACTATGAACCATACATCATAGCTGGCCACACAATTTCATACTAAATTTAAAAACTATAATTAGTATTTATTCATATATTATATTTTAAAATCAAAGAACTACTAATCAGGATATAATTAAAGAAATAAGAGTTGATGTTGCTTTTGGAATAATCCACCAATTTCTCTAAATAAAACACTATCTACAGATTTGCATTGAAGCGTTTCTTATGATAGTGATTTTAATCACTGTCAGATATCATCTATACTTGTCCCATCTATGCCTCGACTCCACTGTGCTACCGTTTTTTTTTTAAGTTAAGTTTTGAAAATGCTCCTGAAATGCTGCATCCTCTTTATAATTAACCTAAAGATATGGTTGTCTAAGTCACGAATAGAAAATCTAACGGGAATTTTAAAAATGTTAATTTTATAAAGGTTGAATAAATTAAAGTAATATAATAACTGTATACCAGGTGAAAAATATATAACTGGCAATTTTTAAATCTTTTGATAAAAATATAATTGCATAACAGTATATCATTGCACTATAATTGTAATTTTATTTTTTTGAAAATTTTTGGCATATTTAAACTAAATTAAAAGCATATTTTATATTATTTGTTTTTAAAAATAAAATTTTAATTTCGATGCGAAACTGAAAAGTTATTGGTTTAATGATGATATACAGAGTGATTTTTTTATCATAACCCACTCAATTACTTACAGAGTAATAATAATTTAAACATTTTTTTTTTTTTTTTGTTATCTTTAGTTACACATTATTCTTGAATTATTAACTATGTAATACTTTTTAAGTTCATCCCTTATGCCTTGGAAGGGGGTCAACTTTGTTTTTTTAAATGGTAACACATATTTTTAATTNACCTGGTAAAAGTGTCAACTTTGTTTTTTTTAATGGGAACACATATTTTTAATTTATTAAAATGTTTGAGTTTTTAATTTAATAGTAAATGACATTTGAATTTTTAGTATAACTTTATTTGTTTATTATATATAAACACTTAAAGTTTCAAATTTTTGAGTTAATATACATGTATAATACACAAGGCATTACATATACAGGTAGCTAATTGGTTTTTTATGACATCGATATTAGCAGGTACACAGCATTGTTATTATCAGTGGTAGTAAAGCACATTGTTGTGAGTTTATAAAACACTAACTGACAATATAGAAAGTATATCTATTGATAGTCATAATTGATAATAAACAATCCGTGACTGTGACAGCAATGTCATAAAAATCCAATTAGCTATCTGTATTTATAATTCCTTGTGTATTACACATGTATATTAACTCAAACATTTGAAACTTTAAATGTTTATATCTAATAAACTAATAAAAATTCAAATACCATTTATTATTGAATTAAAAATCCAAACATTTTATTAAATTAAAAATATGTGTTACTTTTTAAAAAAACAAAGTTGACACCCTTGCAAGGCATAAGGGATGAACATAAAAAGTTTTAAATAGTTAATAATTCAAGAATAATGTGTAACTAAAGAAAACCAAAAAAAAAAAAATTTAATTATATATATTCTGCAAGTAGTTGAGGGGTTATGATAAAAAAATCATTCTGTATATATATATATTTTTGACTGTTCATAAAAATTCACAATTCCTATTATGCCAATTTTGTTGGTCAATGTGTTAAAAACCTAATTTTTAATTTTGAACCAATAGCGCCGAAAATTTGAAATGACCCCATCAATTTGAAAATGTTTAAAAAATATTTGAAAATAACCCTTCCGTAAAAATAAAGTTAAAAAAAAAAAATTTCAAGTATTTTAAAACTGCTATAATTACACAATATATTAAGCACCCAGAGAAAAACCTCGATCTATATAATAAATTCATTGTTCAATTTGATAAATATATCATTACTATTGAATCAATGATATATTTATCAATATGATATTTTTTTTTCTTGTCTTGAACAATAATTATTTATAAGAATAGTTATTTTGTTCGTATTAATAAAACATTATCATAAACCCTTGATAAAATTTCTCTTTCAATTTTGATTGAGGTTTTTCTTTGGGTGAGGGTAGATGAATAAAGTATAAGTGCTATACCCCGCAACATACCCAGCCATATGGCTATACTTTTATAGCTCGTCTGCTATACTTTGAATTGATTTTTCTAACTCTATTATTTTCTGAACATCCTTATTCCACCATTAAAACTCCTTGTGTTTCTGACATTCTACTCCTACTCTTACCAACATTTTCCTTTGTAGTATTCATTACATAACTTACAAATATATTCCACGCTGTCTTCTCTTTTATCATCTTTAAAAAACTATTTTATTTTGCCCATCTCAATTTTTACCGCCGGATCATGGATTCTCCCCTATCTTCTATCTTTTTTTGTATTCCCTCTTCCTACGACAACACAACTCCATTACCAATCTATTTTATGTAGTTATACTCTCGCCTAGGATAATTATACAATCTTTTACTCGCTTTAAACTCTTTCTCTTCCACATAAATTAATCAATATGTACTCTATTACTCCCATTAATATGAATGCTATAACGTTCTTCCCTCTCTCTAAAATAAATATTAACCACAGAAAGATTATACGGTACTGTGGTGAAGCAGAGTATTCTATGCCCGTTTCCAGCCACTTGGAAGAGTACCAATAGGAAGAGTCAAAGTAAATACTGAAATGTAACGTTCACTATGAGTACTGATCATTTATTTCGTGGTCATGTCTTCTTTTATATTTTAAGATTACAGCAATAATAACTTAATACAAGGTTAATATTTATAAATCAGAAAACATCATTATAATATAATCTTAACATCTAAATTAAAAGACTATTAAGAGTTAACACATTAAAAATGCCGTTTACAACAGTACTGCAAAATCCAGAATTTTTTCTCAAGCATCATTTTTTTCACTGAATGTACTTTTTCATATCTTCACCTACTTCACGTGGAATAAATTTACAATATTTTACTCATTTTAAACTCCATCTCTTCAACATAAAATAACCAATTTATGATCTAATACTCCCACTTTCACTCAAGATTTACTTTATAATAACACTAAATAATAAAATTAAGTATAAATCATAATGTAAATTTATAGTTAATCTACACCCAAAGAAAAACCTCAATCAATTTTGATAGAGAAATTTTATCAAGGGTTTATGATAATGTTTTATTAATATGAACAAAATGATTATTCTTATGAATNTTAAAATGACAACTTTTTCACAAAAAATTTACTTTTTCAACATAACTTTTGAAAATGTTCCTCTGAACTTGTCTTCACGGCGAAAGTAGTATACATGATCAGTTTGGTAAGTTACATGTATAAATTTATTTATTATACACTTGAGATTTATTACAGTGTTTTACAACAATATATACTTAAACTTTGTAAATTATTAAAATACGTGATTTCAATGAAATCAATTTAATTAATAAATATTTTGATCGACGCCGAATAAAACGATAATACTATTTAAAAGACAGTAATATTGTATTCCTTGGAAATTTCCTATAATATTTTATGGTAATAGACCTGCCACTTAGAGAGTATATTGAATACATATGGTATGTCTAGACCATGACGCGCGTGCAGATTTGTACAACGCCTAACCGCGTTTTAAAACAATCACGCGTTTCAAGCAAAACTTTTCGCGCTTGTTTTTCTTTTTTTTTCTAATAGACAAATGTTATTTTCCTGGAACATTTTCAAGGGATACACTCCGCGGACAAACGTCGGCCATTTACATTTTTTTTTAATGTCGAGTGCACATCTTGTCACCTTGTTACTAGTAAGTACAACTTTTTTNGTGTTACTAGCAAGTACAATTTTTATTTTAACAAATACATAATTTTTATTATATTTATTAAATTGATTTCATTGAAATCACGTATTTTAATAATTTACAAAGTTTAAGTATATATTGTTGTAAAACACTGTAATAAATCTCAAGTGTATAATAAATAAATTGATACATGTAACTTACCAAATTGTTCATGTATACTACGAAGTATTAAACTATTTTTAACTCGTGTAATTAAAAAAAATGTACGATTATAATAAAATCATTTAAAAATAACATCAGCAATTTTATTTTTTCAAGTAACTTATTCTAAAAATCTACCATTTTTTTTTAAAAAATATTTTTCACAACAATAATTAAACCTGTATCATATTTATAAAAACATATTTTCATATTGACTAAGACTCCAAATTCGATAAATTATTATTTATCAATTTGATAATTTTTTTTCTTGTCTTGAACAATAATTATTTATAAGAATTATTATTTTGTTCGTATTAACAAAACATTATCATCAACCCTTGATAAAATTTCTCTATCAAAATTGATTGAGGTTTTTCTTTGGGTGTATAACAGAAAATCGAAATCAGAATAATAAAAACCCAACCCAGCACAGGGGGTTCGCGGCACAGTGGTGACGTGACATAGTTGGATCAAGTATAATGATATCTGACAGTGATTAAAATCACTATCAAAAATAAACGCAAATCTTTAGATAGTGTAAAATTTTAAAAAAATGGTGTATTATTCCAAAAGCTATATAGTTTCNAATTTTAAAAAAATGGTGTATTATTCCAAAAGCTATATAGTTTCTTATTAATATCTTGATTAAAATAAAGTATGTCGAATAAAAAAGGGATTATTAAAAAAAATTATTTCTCATAAAAAAATTGTGTTGATCGATACACTATTCAATAAGTTATAGCATTATAGAGTTAAAAATTAAAAAAATAAAATCGAGAATTTTCACACAAAAATAACATTTGATAGCCATTTTCACTGTGAAAACAAAGTTGTCATTTTAAATCCCCCCCTGTAGGCAGATAAAGGGTCAGATTTACATAAAATATATACCAAATGATAGGTAAAG
>NW_026099576.1:361843-371316 GCF_025091365.1 Daktulosphaira vitifoliae | reverse complement strand
TTTTTAATAATCCCTTTTTCATTCGACATACTTTATCTTAATCAGGGTATTAATAAGAAACTAGCAGATAATGTAGCTTTTATNATCTTAATCAGGGTATTAATAAGAAACTAGCAGATAATGTAGCTTTTGTAATTATCCACCAATTTCTTAGAATTAAACACTATCTACTGATTTGCATCGAAGCGTTTCTTATGATAGTGATTTTAATCACTGTCAGATTAAATCTATACTGGACCCAACTATGCAACATCCCCACTATGCCGCGACCCCACTGTGCTGGGTTTTTTTAATATTAATCTTGGTTTTAAACAGTGTTTACCCGAAAAAATGGCTATTTTGACAATTGGCATATTCCATACGACTTTTGTTAGTTTAATTGATGCTTTTCAGTTTTTCTGTTACTACGGCACTCGTGTCTAATAGTTTGACAACCTAATATCACCAGAAGTGTCCGTACTGTATTTAAGTTCTTCAGAAAACTCGTTCGTATCGAACAATTTGATTACGTTAATGTCGATTCGAAGAGCCATCGCGTATATGTAGACGTATGATAAGAGGCTCACCTCTAAAGTTAATTGTTTTATCGTCTTGATCTGTTATTTTCACAGTTATAGAGTATAGATGATTGGATATTAATGTATAGTATATCAAATTTTTAGGATGTTCAACAATACATTGACTGCGGTCGCAGTCCGCATTCGGCACAACACAATAATATACAGGGTGATTTTTTTATCATAACCCACTCAATTACTTGCAGAATAATAATAATTTAAACATTTTTTTTTTTTATTATCTTTAGTTACACATTATTCTTGAATTTTTAACTATGTAATACTTTTTAAGTTTATCCCTTATGCCTTGGAGGGGGGTCAACTTTGTTTTTTTAAATGGTAACACAAATTTTTAATTTAATAAAATGTTTGAGTTTTTAATTTAATAGTAAATGGCATTTGAATTTTTAATATAACTTAATTCGTTTATTAGATATAAACATTTAAAGTTTCAAAATTTTGAGTTAATATTCATGTATAATACACATGGGATTGTAAATACAGTTAGCTAATTGGTTTTTTATAACATCGATATTAGCAGGTACACAGCATTGTTATTATCAATTGTAGTAAGGCACATTGTTATGAGTTTATAAATACACTAACTGACAATACAGAAAGTATATCTATTCATAATCATAACTGATAATAAACAATCCGTGACTGAGACAGCAATGTCATATTTATTTTTTGAAATACGCTATAAAATAAACGGTACTCAAATACAAAAAGTACACAACCTGGGCGTTACATCTATTTTGAAAGGCTATTGCTCATATAGCCCCGCTATATTAACGAACTACCTACTGTAGCATGGAAATACTACTACTGGAGTAAATAAAGACTTTTTCGACTGTACATATTTTTCTGGTACT
The DNA here is from genome assembly GCF_025091365.1 of Daktulosphaira vitifoliae. Lineage (NCBI taxonomy): Eukaryota > Metazoa > Arthropoda > Insecta > Hemiptera > Phylloxeridae > Daktulosphaira > Daktulosphaira vitifoliae. Next base: position 369,884 of record NW_026099576.1, on the reverse strand, counting down.
ATACCACAGTCGCATATATTAGGGTTTGCCGAAGATGATAAAAAAATATACTTAAACTGTACCCAATCATTAATATGAGGAGTTCTTCAGACATTAACGTAATCATTTTTATCTCATTATTACTTATTAATTACAATTTAATAAGTAATTTCTAATAAACTATTCATTTTTTCATAGTATATGCATCCTTCTTATATGATAATGTACCCCCACATTTAGATTTACTCTTAACCTCCCATACTTGTGATATCTTCTGTACTAGATAAGAGAGTGAGGAGAGCACGCTCAATTATATTCATGACCTTTTTGGGAATGAGGACTCATTAGCCTTTCACCATAAACTCTTGGCCGTGTACACCTCCCGTCATCCTAATGAGAGAAAACGGCTGGGGCTGTTTTAGGGGGTATGGCAATCATACATTCATAAATGACAAATTATGTATTATTTTAAGTCCTATACAAAGCTGAGAATATATTGATTTTACTATGATGCTTTTGTTATGTATTCCGCTACTTTTTTCAACTTCTAATAGAAAAATACCCATAAAAAGTACAATTAATAAAATCTACTAATTTCAATATGGTTTTACTTTTAAACTTAATTTGGTATAAAGGAATCAAGAAACACNCGCAAATGGCTACCATATTGAAAAATATACTATTTTTGTATGATAATTATGGGTTTTGTATTTTATTTTAATAGAAGTTGATGTTGCTTTTGCAATTATCCATCAATTTTTTAAAATTAAACACTATCTACAGATTTGCATCGAAGCGTTTCTTATGATAGTGATTTTAATCACTGTCAGATTAAATCTATACTGGACCCTACTATGCAATGTCTCCACTATGCCGCGACCTCACTGTGCTACCGTTTTGTTATGTTATCAGTTACTTTTTTCAACTTCTAATAGAAAAAATTCATAAAAATTATGATTAATAAAATCTACTAATTTTCATATGGTTTTACTTTTAAACTTAATTTGGTATTAAGGAATCAAGTAACACCAGTGCATTTCAAAAAATCCTATCTTTTCCGGTAATTATAATTTACTTTAATTTATTTACTATAACAAAATATTTTTTTTAATATTATTTAATAATAATTATTTAATTTAATTGTTTATGCAATCATACATTAATAAATGACAAATTATGTATTATTTTAATTCTAATACAAAGCTGAGAATATATTGATTTTACTATGATGCTATTGTTATGTTATCAGTTACTTTTTTCAGCTTCTAACAGAAAAAATTCATAAAAATTATGATTAATAAAATCTACTAATTTCAATATGTTTTTACTTTTAAAATAAAATTGGTATAAAGGATACACACCGATCCCGAAGAGATATTAGAACTTATCAAGTAATTATTATTTATTTTAACAACAATTTTTTAATATAATGTAATAGTAATTCTTTAATTTTAATAATTTTATTGTCCATGCAGTTATTCATTCATAAATGACAAATTATGTATTATTTTAATTCTAATATAAAGCTTAGAATATATTGATTTTACTATGATACTTTTGTTATGTTTTCCATTACTTTTTACAACTTCTAATAGAAAAAATTCATAAAAATTACGATTAATAAAATCTACTAATTGCAATATGGTTTTACTTTTAAACTTAATTTGGTACAAAGGAATCAAGAAACACCAGTGCATTTCAAAAAACCATATCTTTTCCGGTAATTATTATTTATTTTAATTTATTTATTATAACAAAATATTTTTTTAATATAATTTAATTGTAATTCTTTAATTTAATTAATTTAATTGTTCTTTGAATCATATATTCATAAATGACACATTATGTATTTATATTAATTGCAATACAAAGCTGAGAATATTTTGATTTTATTATGATGCTTTTGTTATGTTTTCCTCTACTTTTTTCAACTTCTAATAAAAAAATACCGATAAAAAGAACAAATAATAAAATCTACTAATTTCAATATGTTTTTTCTTTTAAACTGAAATTGGTATAAAGGAAACCAGCCGCACCAGACAAAATACTAAAAACAGATCTCTTCTGGTAATGATTATTTATTTTAACATAACAATTTTCTAATATAATTTAATAATAATTCTTTAATTTAATTAATTTAATTGTTCATACATCATTCATAAATGGCAATGTATAAGTTTAGCGTTGATATTGGTAACATTGTTTCCGAAATACGTATCTACAACTTTTCAGTAATTTTTTGTGGCTTTTGAATTTAATATTTTTTAGTTTCTAAATTAATAATATTATTAATATAATTTTAATTTTATTTAATTAATTAGTCACTAGTGATCAATTTTTATTATAAAATTATGTTATATTTATATCAACTCCAATACAAAGCTGAGAATATTTTGATTTTACTATGATGCTTCTGTTATGTTTTCTGTTTCTTTTTCAACTTCTAATTCAAAAAATTCCATAAGAGTTATGTTTGATAAAATCTACTAATTCCAATATGTTTCTACTTTTAAACTTAAATTGGTATAACTTTTTCAAAAATGTTTGTAAAAATACCATATGCTTATATTTTTTTTAAATATTTGCAAACAAAGAGATTTTTTAGACAAAATTTTTAATATTTTGGAAGTTATGCGTACTTAAAACTTTTTTTTAAATTAAGCCCATAATGTGCTATACAATCATATTAGAGTGATTTTTGCTTTATAATTTTTTTTCAGGATGGTTGTTACTCACCAATAATTGAAGATTATCCGGTGATTATTATTTATTTTAATTATACGTTGTATTTTTTAAGGTGTAACCAAAATTTCATAGAAACTAATATATTAAAAAAAAAATTTTTATACTTACTTTGCAACGTTTACATAAAATTTCTTTAATATAATTTAATAATAATTCTTTAATTTTTCTATTTTCTCGTTCATGCAATCATACATTCATAAATGACAAATAATATTTTATTTATTTTAACTCCGACGCAAAGTTGAGAAGATGTTGATTTTACAGTATACTATTAGAACAAAAAAAAAACAATAATAACACATAAATTAATACCATCTCAGTTTCACGTGAAAGCTAAAAAACCCCAAAAAATTATGAATAGTAACATTTAATAATTTAAACATGTTTTTACTTTTAAACTTAAATTGCTATAACTTTTTGAAAAATGTATGGATGAATACAAATTTTTTTTCTAAATACTTCATATCAACTCCTTCTATTTGATATACTTTTTTTTTAAATTAATAAAATATAAGGAAATAAGAGATCTTGTAGCTTTTGGAATAATCGACCAATTTTTTAAATTAAACACTATATATAAATTTGCATCGAAGCGTTTATTATGATTGTGATTTTAATCATTGTCAGATATCATTATACTTGACCCAACTATGCCACGTCTTCACTGTACCGCAACCCCAATGTGCTGGAATTTTTTATTTGTAAATACACGTTTTTTACTAATAACTAAACATCTCAAAAATCCCCCCTTGTATAAAANAAAAATCCCCCCCTGTATAAAAAGAAATGGTCCGATAAAAAAAAAGTATATCGAATGAAAGAAGCATATATATAGTATTTATTATTAAAGAATAGAATTTATTCATACATTTTTAAAAAGTTATAGCAACATAATGTTAAAAAATGTAAAATTTAATATCAAGAATTTTTTCACAAAAATAGCATATTTAACAATAAAATGATAGGTGAATACCTAAGTTATCTATAAAAAAAAAAATTATATTGATTCGGTCATTTTTAAAAAAGTTATAGCAATTTTAAGTAAAAAAAATTGAAAAATATAAAAAATTAGCGATTTTTAAATTTGAAACTTTTTGAGGGATTTCCTTCGTTTACGGGGAACAAGGAATTTTTTTCAAATTTTGAGGGTAATGTTTTCAATTAGATACGATTTGTGATTTTTTGACATATTTTTCATCAAAATCGGTTCAGTGAGAGCTGAGATTGAGCGTATACAGACACAAAAAAAAACACATCATAGTAAAATTAATACCTTCTCAGCTACGCATTGAAGCTAAAAGTAATCATCTCAAAAAGAGGCGATAGAAAAAATTGAATTATAGATTTGAAATCGGCACAAAAATGAGTTTAGAAAAGCATATTCCAATGAATATTCCTTGTAGACCACTGAATTTATTCAGAAGTAACAAAAAAATATTTACTACTAAGTTTTGCATCAAGTCTTTCGATATTCGTTTGTCATAGAAGTAACGAAATATACAACTTCTTCATAAGTTTGTATAATTTTTCCGTATAAATTACAATATTAAATAATTGGTTAGCAATTTATTATTCAATTGAACTACTATAAAAAATATTTATCCATATATTATACTTACAGATACTATGTAATAAATTAAATAGGAGTTAATGTTGCTTTTGTAATAATTCAACAATTCGTTCTAACAATTATACACTATATATAGATTTGTTTCGAACCGTTTCCTATGATAGTGAATTAAATACTGACAGATATCATCTTATATATATTTGTCCTAACTATGTTATGTCCACACCGTGCTACAGTTTTTTTGATATATTCTTTATGAAAATCCAACTGTTGCTGCCCTTATTAGCATAAGGATTTAAAATAGCAAATTATGCATACAATGTCATTTTTTTCATATAATTTTTCATGTTTCGAAATTATGGGACCTTAAGATTTTTTTAAATAAAGTCCATGTTGTATTATTATTAAGTCATATTATAATGATATTTGTTTTATATATTTTTTTTTAGAATTTAACTCCCAAATATATAGACGAATGTAAAACAATAAATGATAGCCATAATTATTATGATTCAAATTTTTTGATAGAATTATTAAAAAAGTATTCAGAGGTTAACAATAAATTAAACGAAAATGTACTTAAACAAATTAATAATGAAAAAGGTAAATATGTATGTTTTATGATAATGATTACAGTAAACTACGCTTGTTACTAAAATTAAGATGTATTTATTTTAATACCCGAGTTTTTTAATCATTTGAATCTATACAGTGTGATTGATTTTGGATAAGACACTTATATTCTCAGAAACTATTAAACATTTTTAATCATGCTACAGATAAAAAATATTTATTTGAAAAAACTTAACAATAATATGTGGATAATTATATTATTATCCACATATTATTGTTAAGTTTTTATATATAATTATATTATTATTTTAACTCTTTAGTATAAAAAACCTTAAATTTAATTTTCTCAAATGGAAACATCTATTTTGAACTTGTTCAACTTCGAACAGTTTTGTTCTTACAATTTCATTGGTTTGGTGGACCGTTTATTCTTTATAGCATTTTAATTCTGTATTTTGTTGATTAAATTAGTAATTGTAGTTATAATTTGCCTATGACCAAAAAATGTATAACGCTTGTCTTGAATGTAAAAATGATGTTTGCAGTTTACAAAAAATGTCATGTATAACTTTTGGTAGTCGTCGTGTTTACAGAATAGCATTAAATATAATCAAATAATTTTCAAATACTTCTTTTACTCAGTACATGACACTTTATTGTATTGATAGAATCTACTAAACGATTATGACAACTATTAACTTGTCATATTTTTATTTAAATAATACTTATTAACTTCGATAAGAAGCTGAGGAGATATAAATGTTACTATGATGAGTTTATTTTTGTATGTCTGTTACCACTTTATCTCAGCTCTTACCGAACCGATTTCTTTCAAAGATACGTCAAAAGATCACAAATCGTATCTAGTCGATGACATTACCCTCGAAAATTGATGTCCGTTTTCACCATGAAAAGAAAATAAAGTCCGAAATTTTTTTTTCCCATAATAAAGTAAATTACTTAAGCTTTAATTTAAGATATATATATATAAAAGTGTCAGTATATCCCGAACACTTTCAAAAATTAAGTTCAAAAAGTTCTATTTTCTATATGCATTATTAAGTTTTGAACCCCTCTGTATAAAGAGAAATGGTACGATTTTACAAAAAGAGTATGTTAAATTAAAGATGTATAAAAATAATACTTTTCATTAAAAAATTGTACTGATCCTTACATTTTTCAAAAAGTTATAGCATTTTAAAGTTAAAATTGTAAAATATAAAAACAAGAATTTTAAGACAAAAATACAGTAGCCATTTTCACTGTGAAGAAAAGAGCTGAAAAATAGTGGTAAGAGACACACACAAAAAAAAAAACACATCATAGTAATATTAATAACTTCTCAGCATCGCATTAAAGCTGAAATAAGATTTTTGTAAAAATATTATTTTTTATTTTATAATGTTTTAACTTTTTGAAAAATATATGGATCAAAATAATTTTTTATGATAAATACTATTTATATACCTCTTTCATTCAGCATATTTTTTTAAATAAACTATTTCCCTTTATATATTTTAAATATATAACACTTATAAATAATAAAATTTGTAATCAATATACAAATAAGGAAATAAGAGATCTTGTAGCTTTTGGAATAATAGCACTTCTATAGAATTATAACAATACCATTACATAAAATATTGAATAATATTTCATTAATTTAACAAAATTTATTTTCAGCTATATTTTTTGGTCTAAATGATATTTATAAATATTTAAGTCTTCACATTAAAGAAAATTCTTCTTCTTCTACATCATCTCCTACTTCATCTTCTACGTTTTCTTTATCAAAATTATTTTCATGCAGTAGTTCAAAAAACACAATAGATTAAAAACTATTGTTAAGACAGCAAGTAACTCAAAAACGACACCATGGAGTATTATGAATTAGAAATTAATTTTAGTTATTACAATTAAATTACAAGATTAATTAAACTAAATATAAAACATTGTACTTATAATTAAAAAAATGATAAATTTTAGTTTTGTGTAAAGAATAAAATTTAAAAAATAAAACAAATATAGTATTATGAATCATTACTATTATTAGTAAATTTTATTTAACACTCGTAACTACAATCGTGGGATTTTCATGATAGTCTCTGTCATTAGACGCATATTTAACGATTTCCTGTTTTGGATGTCAAACAGCTTGCGCAATGGTTCCAATGGATACTATACTCAGTCGATGAGTAGATGATGATACATATACCGTAGTCTTAACTTGTCCGGAGATGAATGATATTGTATTTTTTAATTTGATGCCAGTTTCAGTAGGTTGAGTTTCAAATTAGTAAACGATTATAATAACCAAAAATAAAGATGATCAGGGTGGTATTAATAGTAAAGAATGATAATAGCATCATTCGTAAAGACATAATAAATACTAATACTCTGATTTTTAGTTATTACTTGATTGGTGTAGTTTGTGTATTAAAAAGACTCTTACCCGATATTTACTGGGATAGCGATGATAAAATCTAGGAAAGTGATTTGCAGTTGTTGAAGCGTTTGTTTAAATTAGAGGAAGTATGTTAATAAAAAGAAAATTATAAAAGCGTATTTATTTCTAAGCAAAGTGTTCATTAATTTAACAAATGTAAGTATTTATNTCATTATTTTAACAAATGTAAGTATTTAGACTAATTGAAAGAAGTCAAGTTAAAAGTCAGAAAACATACAAGAATACACTGACATAAACTGTAAGAGAAAAACTAAGGTGATAACTTGACAGATGAAAAGATGTGAGTTATATACGTGGGCGGCATAAATGAGGCTTATGGTGTCGGATCCCCATCAGCATCGACATGTATAATNATAAATGAGGCTTATGGCGTCGGATCCCCATCCGCATCGACATGTATAATATTTTTATAGGTGATAAGTATATGCTTTTCGCTACTATTCTTATGAATAATTTTAGTAAAAAGTTTAAAATCACCCTTGTACCTTGAGGTGTCAAAGTATCCTTAATAGTTCTATTAATGCACTAAAGGTTTAATTATAATATTGGTGCCACGGATATGCGTAGAAAATTGTTGGCTCACGAGAATTATTAATAAAATTTACTAATGAAAAAATAAAAATGAAATGTATTGTAATAAACAAAAAAATATATAAAATAGGGGGTAAAAGGGAGTAAAGGTGGTAAGAATGAAGTCGTATCTCGGG
>NW_026099576.1:330809-361293 GCF_025091365.1 Daktulosphaira vitifoliae | reverse complement strand
GGCTGGCGGGTACACAGGCATAAAGTACTACTACTAAAACTAATTAATTCTAATCACAAATTATGCTTCTTCATTTAGTTCGGCACATTTAAGGCTGTTCATAAATGTAGGGCACAATAAGCTTTATTATGAATATACGATAATGTATAAGGCTATTATGCCTGTATAAATAAAATTACGCTTCTTCACTCTTTTCGGCACATTTGAGGCTGTCCAGAAATGAAGGGCATAATAATATTTAAAATCTTTATATAAAAATAGAGATAATGTCTATTTGTCGTGAGAACATTAGGTGATAATAAAAATAAATAAAAACCTGTGTAAAATATTAATAAATCATCTAAGATAATGTTCACCACTTAGGATGATACATATAAAAAAACTAAGTCACAGGGACAAAATATTTACTTATACTGACGCAGATTCCATGTAAGAGAATATTTAGAGGGTAGTCGTCGTAGTCGCAGCCGCAGAAAATCAACCAAAGAAGTCCTCGGAATCGTCAAAAGAAGTCCCTTTTTACGAGGAAAAATGGCTTTTTATACGCCGGATGAAGTAAGCCAGCGATCTCTATTGAAATTCCTAAGATGTTGGATAATTATTTGTGATTGGTTAATTGTGATAGAAACCCTGCCATGGGCGTAGTTAATGAATTGTAGGGGACTGGTTTTAAACATGTGTTGATAAGTAGTTATTTTTATTACCCAAAAAGGGAAACATTCCTTAAATGATTTATTGCTTTATTCATATATATGTGACATTTAGTACATGTGTTAATAATTATACTACAGTTTGATTATAATTTTATATTATTATTTAGTGTAAAATAACGGCTTCGAGTAATGGCGTATGTGAGCAGATCTTCTTCACCTCATAGGGACCACTAAATTTAGAGTTTTACAGGTGCCTGGGTAAGTGGAATAGGGTTTGATTTAAAAATATTTCCGCTCTGACAATTTTAATAGTGAATATATGGTATTATAGATTAAAATAATATGTATGTATATAAATATGTTTCAATACGGTTATTGAATTATTTAAAAAATTGAATTATACTGTGCAATGCCGGCTATATTTTCTTTAGTATCGGCAATTTGCGATTTTGTAACCTTTTTGTTTGTTTAATAAATACGATTGACCATACGTATTTTTGGGCATGCCTTAGCGGAAGGAAAGGAAAATATAAAATTGTGGAAATTGAGCCTTACAATATACTATAGATAGAAAGAAAAACAACATATACAGGGTAATTTTTTTATCATAACCTACTCAATTACTTGCAGAATAATAATAATTTAAACATTTTTTTTTTTTATTATCTTTAGTTACACATTATTCTTGAATTTTTAACTATGTAATACTTTTTAAGTTCATCCCTTATGCCTTGGAGGGGGGTCAACTTTGTTTTTTTAAATGGTAACACATATTTTTAATTTAATAAAATGTTTGAGTTTTTAATTTAATAGTAAATGGCATTTGAATTTTTAATATAACTTTATTAGCTTATTAGATATAAACATTTAAAGTTTCAAAATTTTGAGTTAATATACATGTATAATACACATGGGATTGTAAATACAGGTAGCTAATTGGATTTTTATGACATTGCTGTCTCAGTCACGGATTGTTTATTATCAATTATGATTATCAATAGATATACTTTCTGTATTGTCAGTTAGTGTATTTATAAACTCATAACAATGTGCCTTACTACAATTGATAATAACAATGCTGTGTACCTGCTAATATCGATGTTATAAAAAACCAATTAGCTACCTAGATTTGTAATCCCTTGTGTATTATACCTGTATATTAATTCAAAAATTTGAAAGTTTAAATGATTATATCTAATAAGCTAATAAAGACTTACTTAACACCCTGTATTATATGCTTTAACATTTTATATTAAAAACTATTATATTACGAATAATTTCTAAATCTTTTAATTACATAACCTATTCCATTGAACAGGTTATGGACCCATTATCCAGTACTCAATATTTAGATTTTTTTTAGTAATATAATTAATCGTGAAATTTAAAGTGCGTTCGTGTAGTAAGTGCGTCGATCGTGTTAAATATTATTGTAATTTTTTATTGTGTGCAGACAGTGTACAGGAAATTCGTTATCATGGAAAACGAATCTATAAAAATTAACAAACTAAACGGCAGTGAAAATTGGGCAAAATGGAAATTTCAAATGACGGTAATATTAAAATCATATGATGTGTTGTTCTCTGTAATAGATGGAAGTTATGAATATCTAATTCAAATTATAAAACATGATACAGAAACAGACACAGAGGCACAATTGCGTTTAGAACAACTGCAACAAAAATGGTTAATGACAGATGCTAAGGCTCAACGTTTTATAGTTATGTCAGTAGATGAGCAGTCATTAGATTATATAATGAACTGTGACACAGCGAAAGGTATGTGGAATAAATTACTGAGTGTATATGAACAAAAGTTTGATACATCAATTACATTGATTTAGCAAAAATTTTATAGTTATGTTATGGATAAAAATGATAATATGGCACAACATATATCAAAATTAGAAAACTTGAGTAAACAATTAAAACAGTTAGGTGAACCAATATCCGATTCAATGCTTATAACCAAAATTCTTATGACCTTGCCAGAAAATTATAAATATTTTTATAGTGCATGGGATTCTATATCATCTGAGAACAAAACATTGTTAAACTTGACATCCCGACTTATGGTAGAGGAAACAAGACAAAGTAATGGCCATGAAATCCAGAGAAATAATGGTGAAAATAGTGCATTTGCGGCGAAAAAATTGTTTAGAACGCAAAAACAAAAATATTCAACATTTTCAAATCAATAAAATAATGATAGAAAACTAGGAATTTGCAATTTTTGTAAGAAACCAGGTCATTGGAAACGTGATTGCTGGATTTTGAAGAAAGAACAAGACGGAAAGAATAAAAACGAATCAAAGTCTGGTAATGCACTAATAGGCATTAATTCAATGGTAAGCAAAATTAGTGATTTTGATAAATGGTATGTGTGCAAGTGATCACATGACCAGTAGAAGAGAGTAGTTCAGAACTTATAAGTCGTTCAAGATTCAGTTGCCAGTACGTATTGGTGACGGTAAATATATTATGGCTATTGGTAAAGGTAATATATATGTTCAAGCAAAAATTGGCAAAAAATGGGTTGACAGTTATTTGTCAAATGTTTTACATGTACCTGAACTCAAAGTAAATTTGTTTTCATGTGGAGCGTGCCTTGATAAAGGTATAATAATGATAACAGACAAAAATGTTTGTACATTTAAAAGAGGAAATAGTACAGTTGCTGTTGGAATTCGTGAGAATAAATTGTTTTCGATGATTTTTAAAACAAGGATTTCGCAAGAGATAGATCAAGTGAATATTGCTGAAAAATTCTTACATTACAACAGTGGCATGAAAAACTAGGTCATCAGAATGTTCAATATGTTAGAAATTACCTAAGGCATATGGGTATTCAATTCACAGATATGGAAAACAAATTTTTCTGTGAAGCTTGCATTTATGGTAAACAACACAGAGAACCATTTACACTGAGCAGTACCAAAACAACAAAACCAGGTCAGATAATTCACAGTGATGTTTGTGGACCCATGGAAGAAAATTCTCTTGGTGGTAAAAGATACTTTGTTATATTCAAAGATGATTACTCTAAGTATACATATATATATTTTATGAAACAAAAATCAGAAGTAAAAGAGAAGTTTGAATTATTCTTAAATACAGTGAAAAATCAGTTAAATATATCAGTTCTTACTTTACGAAGTGATTGTGGCTTGGAATATAAGAATGATGAAGTCAAAGCTATTTTGAATAAATTTGGTATAAAACATGAAACCAGTGTACCATATACACCACAGCAAAATGGTAAAGCAGAACGAACAATGCGTACAATAGTAGAAGCAGCTAGAACTATGTTATACAGTAAAAATTTGTCAAAAAATCTTTGGGCTGAAGCGGTAAATACAGCTGTATATGTATTGAATCGTACGTTAAATTCAGGTAACAAAGAAAAAACGCCCTATGAATTATGGTATAATAAAAGTCCCAATATAAGCAATTTTAAAGTATTTGGTAGTGAAGTTTATGTTCATATACCAAAAGAAAAACGTAGAAAATGGGATCAAAAAGGGAGAAAAGGAATATTTGTTGGGTATTCAGAAGAAACTAAAGGATACCGCATATGCTTTGATGGAAAAGAAGTTTCATTAAGCAGAGATGTTATATTCAAAGAATCTATGGAAATAGAAATCAAAATTAGAAAAGAAGATGAAGAAATAAATTCAGAAATGGTGGATGAAAGTGAAGAAAATAACATTAATGATGAGAATAATGTTGAAAGAAAACAAAATATGGATGAACTTGATCAATCAGCAGATCAGACTCATGAGCAATTAAAAATGAGACTTAGAGATAGACAAAATATAGAAAAACCAGTAAGGTATAGAACAGAAACATTTTATTCAATGTGTGATAATCCAGTTACATATGAAGAAGCTATGACACAAGAAAATTCAGAAGATTGGAAAGAAGCAATGGATGAAGAAATGTTGTCATTAAAAAAGAATGAAACCTGGAAATTAGTAAATATACCAACAAATAAAAAAGTACTTAACAATGGCTGGGTATATCGAACCAAACTCAAGAAAAATGGAGAAGTTGATAGATTTAAAGCCAGACTAGTTATAAAAGGCTATGCACAAGTGCATGGAATTGATTTTCAAGAAACTTTTAGTCCAGTTGTAAAGTATGACTCTATACGAGTACTGCTAGCAATAGCAGCAGCCAGAAAATTAAAACTCAGACAATTTGATATTAAAACAGCCTTTTTATATGGTGATCTTGAAGAAGAGATTTACATGAACCAGCCAAAAGGTTATGAAGATGGAACTAAACAAGTTTGCAAACTTCAACGAAGCTTGTATGGATTAAAACAAGCACCCAGGTGCTGGAATACAAAATTTAAAAATTTGTTGTTAAAATTTGATCTAAAAGAAACAAAGGCAGATCCCTGTGTATTTGTAAGTAATAAAAATGAACAATTAATGATTGTAGCTATTTTTGTAGATGATGGGATTATAGCAGCAACAAATGATGAGCAGGTGGACATGATGGTGAAGTACCTGATGAGCAACTTTGAGACAAAATCAGGTGAACTTAATCATTTTCTGGGTATTGAAATTGATCAGAGATCAGATGGGTCAATATTTATACATCAGTCATTATACTGTCAACGCGTTTTGGAGAGATTCAATATGGCTGAATCCAACGCCCTATGCATTCCTGCAGATCCACAACACTCATTAGATGCAAATTTATCTGAATCATTACAAGCAGGGGAAGTTCCATACAGAGAAGCAGTAGGAAGTTTGTTATATCTAAGTCAGATCACAAGGCCTGATATAACATTTGCTGTAAATCTTGTCAGTCGCTATTTAGAAAAGCCTCTTATAATACATTGGAATGCGGTGAAACGTATTTTAAAATATTTAAAAGGAACCTATAACTATGGTTTATTTTTTCATTCTAGGGTGAAACTTAAGTTACATGGTTATAGTGATGCAGACTATGCTGGTGATACAACAACAAGGCGATCAACATCAGGATACATTTTCATGATGACTAATGGAATAATAGCATGGTGTTCACAAAGGCAAAAATCAGTAGCACTCTCAACTACTGAGGCTGAATACATGGCACTGAGTCAAGCAGTCCAGGAATTAACTTGGTTGACGCTACTAACAAGTGATCTTCTGGAAACACAGGGAGAGACACCTGTTTTGTACGCGGACAATCAAAGTGCCATAAAATTGGTGAAGAATCCAGAATTCCATAAACGAACTAAACATATAGATGTTCGTTATCATTATATTCGTGAGAAGTTCAATGAAGGGATGTTTTCACTGGAGTATGTGACCAGCAAAGAGCAGTTAGCTGACATCTTGACCAAGCCAACACCACGAACAAGATTTCAAGAACTCAGAGAAATGTTAGGAATTAGATATATAGATTTATAATTTTTTAATTAACTATGTACGGGTGTATTGTTTAAGGGTAATTGTTGATATTATTAAACAACACACTGGGTACAGTAATATTATTTAAGATAACAGTTTAATGTATTTTTACTTATGTTAGTATAGTACAAGGTCAAAGGGACACATTCCTTTTACGATTATGTTGTTTTACTCAATGCAGCCTATTGTATACATGTTTACAGTTTAGTCGTAGTTTCACCGTCTATCGAGTAAAGTGACCCGTTGCCGTTGTACATCTCTTATATTATATGTTTTGACATTTTATATTAAATACTATTATATTACGAATAATTTCTAAATCTTTTAATTACATAACCTATTCCATTCAACAGGTTATGGGCCCAGTACCCAGTACTTAATATTTAGATTTTTTTATTTGTAATATAATTAATCGTGAAATTTAAAAGTGCGTTCGCGTAGTAAGTGCGTCGATCGTGTTAAATATTATTGTAATTTTTTATTGTGTGCAGACAGTGTACAGGAAATTCGTTATCATGGAAAACGAATCTATAAAAATTAACAAACTAAACGGCAGTGAAAATTGGGCAAAATGGAAATTTCAAATGACGGTAATATTAAAATCATATGATGTGTTGTTCTCTGTAATAGATGGAAGTTATGAATATCCAATTCAAATTATAAAACATGATACAGAAACAGACACAGAGGCACAATTGCGTTTAGAACAAGTGCAGCAAAAATGGTTAATGACAGATGCTAAGGCTCAACGTTTTATAGTTATGTCAGTAGATGAGCAGTCATTAGATTATATAATGAACTGTGACACAGCGAAAGGTATGTGGAATAAATTACTGAGTGTATATGAACAAAAGTCTGATACATCAATTACATTGATTCAGCAAAAATTTTATAGTTATGTTATGGATAAAAATGATAATATGGCACAACATATATCAAAATTAGAAAACTTGAGTAAACAATTAAAACAGTTAGGTGAACCAATATCCGATTCAATGCTTATAACCAAAATTCTTATGACCTTGCCAGAAAATTATAAATATTTTTATAGTGCATGGGATTCTATATCATCTGAGAACAAAACATTGTTAAACTTGACATCCCGACTTATGGTAGAGGAAACAAGACAAAGTAATGGCCATGAAATCCAGAAAAATAATGGTGAAAATAGTGCATTTGCGGCGAAAAAATTGTTTAGAACGCAAAAACAAAAATATTCAAAATTTGGAAATCAACAAAATAATGATAGAAAACCAGGAATTTGCAATTTTTGTAAGAAACCAGGTCATTGGAAACGTGATTGCTGGATTTTGAAGAAAGAACAAGACGGAAAGAATAAAAACGAATCAAATTCTGGTAATGCACTAATAGGCGTTAATTCAATGGTGAGCAAAATTAGTGATTTTGATAAATGGTATGTGGACTCCGGTGCAAGTGATCACATGACCAGTAGAAGAGAGTGGTTCAGAACTTATGAGTCGTTCAAGATTCAGTTGCCAGTACGTATTGGTGATGGTAAATATATTATGGCTATTGGTAAAGGTAATATATATGTTCAAGCAAAAATTGGCGAAAAATGGGTTGACAGTTATTTGTCAAATGTTTTACATGTACCTGAACTCAAAGTAAATTTGTTTTCATGTGGAGCGTGCCTTGATAAAGGTATAATAATGATAACAGACAAAAATGTTTGTACATTTAAAAGAGGAAATAGTACAGTTGCTGTTGGAATTCGTGAGAATAAATTGTTTTCGATGATTTTTAAAACAAGGATTTCGCAAGAGATAGATCAAGTGAATATTGCTGAAAAAATTCTTACATTACAACAGTGGCATGAAAAACTAGGTCATCAGAATGTTCAATATGTTAGAAATTACCTAAGGCATATGGGTATTCAATTCACAGATATGGAAAACAAATTTTTCTGTGAAGCTTGCATTTATGGTAAACAACACAGAGAACCATTTACACTGAGCAGTACCAAAACAACAAAACCAGGTCAGATAATTCACAGTGATGTTTGTGGACCCATGGAAGAAAATTCTCTTGGTGGTAAAAGATACTTTGTTATATTCAAAGATGATTACTCTAAGTATACATATATATATTTTATGAAACAAAAATCAGAAGTAAAAGAGAAGTTTGAATTATTCTTAAATACAGTGAAAAATCAGTTAAATATATCAGTTCTTACTTTACGAAGTGATTGTGGCTTGGAATATAAGAATGATGAAGTCAAAGCTATTTTGAATAAATTTGGTATAAAACATGAAACCAGTGTACCATATACACCACAGCAAAATGGTAAAGCAGAACGAACAATGCGTACAATAGTAGAAGCAGCTAGAACTATGTTATACAGTAAAAATTTGTCAAAAAATCTTTGGGCTGAAGCGGTAAATACAGCTGTATATGTATTGAATCGTACGTTAAATTCAGGTAACAAAGAAAAAACGCCCTATGAATTATGGTATAATAAAAGTCCCAATATAAGCAATTTTAAAGTATTTGGTAGTGAAGTTTATGTTCATATACCAAAAGAAAAACGTAGAAAATGGGATCAAAAAGGGAGAAAAGGAATATTTGTTGGGTATTCAGAAGAAACTAAAGGATACCGCATATGCTTTGATGGAAAAGAAGTTTCATTAAGCAGAGATGTTATATTCAAAGAATCTATGGAAATAGAAATCAAAATTAGAAAAGAAGATGAAGAAATAAATTCAGAAATGGTGGTTGAAAGTGAAGAAAATAACATTAATGATGAGAATAATGTTGAAAGAAAACAAAATATGGATGAACTTGATCAATCAGCAGATCAGACTCATGAGCAATTAAAAATGAGACTTAGAGATAGACAAAATATAGAAAAACCAGTAAGGTATAGAACAGAAACATTTTATTCAATGTGTGATAATCCAGTTACATATGAAGAAGCTATGACACAAGAAAATTCAGAAGATTGGAAAGAAGCAATGGATGAAGAAATGTTGTCATTAAAAAAGAATGAAACCTGGAAATTAGTAAATATACCAACAAATAAAAAAGTACTTAACAATCTCTCCAAAACGCGTTGACAGTATAAGGACTGATGTATAAATATTGACCCATCTGATCTCTGATCAATTTGAATACCCAGAAAATGATTAAGTTCACCTGATTTTGTCTCAAAGTTGCTCATCAGGTACTTCACCATCATGTCCACCTGCTCATCATTTGTTGCTGCTATAATCCCATCATCTACAAAAATAGCTACAATCATTAATTGTTCATTTTTATTACTTACAAATACACAGGGATCTGCCTTTGTTTCTTTTAGATCAAATTTTAACAACAAATTTTTAAATTTTGTATTCCAGCACCTGGGTGCTTGTTTTAATCCATACAAGCTTCGTTGAAGTTTGCAAACTTGTTTAGTTCCATCTTCATAACCTTTTGGCTGGTTCATGTAAATCTCTTCTTCAAGATCACCATATAAAAAGGCTGTTTTAATATCAAATTGTCTGAGTTTTAATTTTCTGGCTGCTGCTATTGCTAGCAGTACTCGTATAGAGTCATACTTTACAACTGGACTAAAAGTTTCTTGAAAATCAATTCCATGCACTTGTGCATAGCCTTTTATAACTAGTCTGGCTTTAAATCTATCGACTTCTCCATTTTTCTTGAGTTTGGTTCGATATACCCAGCCATTGTTAATTATCTTCATTGTGAAAACAGACATCAAAGTTAATAAAAAAAAAATACGATTTTTGTAAAAAAATTATTTTTTATATTCTTAACTTTATAATGCTATAACTTTTTGAATAATGTACGGATCAATATAATTCTTTTTTTGATGGATGTTTTTAACTATCATTTGGCATATTTATTTTATAAATCTGACCCTTTACCTACCTACAGGGTGGGATTCAAAATGACAACTATTTAACAAAAAATTTACTTTTTCAACTTAACTTTTGAAAGTGTTCCGGAAAGTCTGGCAGTTTTATATATATCTCAAATTAAAGCTAATGTAATATACTTTATTATAGAAAAAAAAAAATTGGGACTTATTTTATCTTCATTGTGAAAACAAAAATTGAAGTTTATAAAAAAAATACGATTTTTATAAAAATATTATTTTTTATATTTTTAACTTTATAATATTATAACTTATTGAAAAATGTATGGATTAACATATTTTTTTATGGGAAATAATATTTTTCAATAATCCCTTTTTCATTTGACATACTTTATCTTAATCAGGGTATTAATAAGGAACCAGCTAATCATGTAGCTTTTGGAATGATCCATCAATTTTTTAAAATTAAACAATATCTAAAGATTTGCATCGAAGCGTTGTTTTTTGATAGAGATATTAATCACTGTCAGATATAATTATACTTAATATCCAACTATGTTACGTCAACATTGTGCCAGGACCCCCCTGTGCTGCGTTTTTTTAAAATAAAACCATTTCACTTTATATATTATAAATATATTACACTTATAAATAATAAAACTTGTAATCGAAATACAATTATTTTTTTTTAAGTATAATTTTCTAAACAAAATGTAGCCAACAATTCGAATTATTTTTCTTTTTATCTAGGATCAACTGTTCAAATATATAGCTATCATAAGTTCTCGTCTTTTGACGTTTGTATGTAGTTAGAAGTGACGTAAGTATCACATAATTAAATATATATTTATATTATTTGTGTATATGTTATTACTTTATAGTCAAGTGCTTTTAATCATTTACCAAACGAAACGAAATTTATACAGTTAATAAAATTAATATTATTGTAAAATATTTTAATAATATGAATTCAAAAATTGTTGTAATAATTTTTTTAAGTCTTTGTTTTGTACCTAATTTTTCCGAATCCAGCAGCTCCAGAGATAATATTATGAATCCAACTATTCCGGTAATAATCATTATTTTTTAAATAATACAACGTATTATGTAATATGAAACTACAATTTCATAAAAATTAATAAATTAAAAAATTTTTGTAATACAATGTAATTAATTGTTCGTGTAATCATTCATTCATAAATGCCAATGTCAATATGAGTTTAATGTTGATAATGATAACATTGTTTCCGAAATACCTATCTGCAACTTTTCAGTAATTTTTTGTGGCTTTTGAGTTTAATATTTTTAGTTTTTAAATTAGAAATATTTTAATATAGTTTTGATTTTATTTAATTAACAAATGATTGATTTTTATTATAAAATTATGTTTTATTAACATAATTAACAATATTTATATTAACTCCAATACAAAGCTGAGAATATTTTGATTTTACCATGATGCTTTTGTTATATTTTCCGCTATTTTTAACACGCTTATATTAGTTTCACATGTATGTTTGTATGTTGTAAGTTTGTAACTCCACGCGGCACGTGTTATTATGTCGCGTATGCCGTCGTCTATGACCTTGAGACTAGACCGTCGTAACGCATTCACTCCACCCCGCTCACCAGTCGGCGCTTACACTATTTTTTTCTGTATAATTTTGAGTATTTGACTGACCAACACCGCGCGTTATACGCCGCGGTGCAAAGTCCAGCAAGTGCCGCACGGCCGACGACGTCCCGCCGCTAATGATACCGTAATCTTCTTCTCATTGTCAAAGTGACAACGTCAACAAACCAATCCGCACTCGCGCACCGTCGTCATCTACGCTGCTAACCTTTTAACGCCCGAGGATCACGCCGGACATCGCGTCGTCGACGCCAGCGAAAGTGCCGAGATATTATGCGAAGATTATATATTCTTACCATCGCCGCTAATATTTATTTATATATACATATATATATTAATATTTATATATACGTATATGATAATATTCATTTATATATTCCTACAGCCGACGCCGCTGCCGCCGTATGTACCTCGTGTATAACGTTCCCCCCGTCACACCCGCCCACAAAACACGGCTATACCTCGTGCATGATACGTTTACGTACTTAAGTAGCTTTACATGTATATATATATATTTTAATTACTATTAAAACTTATATATTAATACGCTATATTCTCATTAAGAGATATATAGTGTATTCATTCCGATTACGGGGGATGATTGCCGTATTGTCATTTTTCGTCACTACCTCCACGTTGCGCGCTTGCTGCTTTCCTTGGATGTGGTAGCCGTTTCTTAAACTCCCACTCCGGAATCGAACTCTGATTCCCCTTTACCCGTTACAACCATGATATTGATAGTAACTACTATCATAACATGTAACTAAAAAGTGAAAAATAAATATAGTTTAAAAAAACTAAAAAACATGCTTTTAAATCACATCGAACTAAAAAGTTAAAAATAATTTTTATAATAAGCTTACAACAATAATGTACGAAAAGTACTAGTATTATTGTGATAAAAGCGTGGGTGCTTTGTGCCATATTTTTCGTATATTGAGCGCCCGACGCTTTTATCACAATAATACTAATACTTTTCGTACATTATTGTTGTAAGCTTATTATAAAAATTATTTTTAACTTTTTAGTTCGATGTGATTTAAAAGCATGTTTTTTAGTTTTTTTAAACTATATTTATTTTTTAATTTTTAATAGAAAAAAAAGCCCATAAAAATTATGATAAATAAAATCTACTAATTTCAATATTTTTTTCCTTGTGGATCTTTATATTAATTATTTTTTTTAAAACTAAAGAACACCATAAAATATTTGTTAAACATACTTGCTTTTTTTTTGTGAGTGAAAAATGTTACAAGAACAAAACATGCGTAAAGGAAAGAAAATATATTCTACTTTTTCGAAATGTTGTTATCACAGGGATGAAGGTAGATAATATAGTATCAACGGTACATTAGTGAAAACGTTAAGTGTTTGTATTCATTACATATATACATAAAAGAAATTTAAAATAATCAATAACTATATAATGTAAAATCTCTTCAGTCTTTAAATCTTATTAGTAATCGCAAGGCTCGTCCAAATCTAGTAATTTTTTGATGATTCTTTTTTTCAGATAATTCTTTCCTTAATTGGTCCTTTAGAGGAAATATTTATAACTGAGGGGTTTGTTGTTGAGTAATTGGTTGCTGGGTTGGAGCATCGATGTAAGCTGGTTTTAGTCTGTCGATGGAAACTTTCTTTTCCCCTCTTCTTAACTGTGATGAGAAAGTTTTTTCTGCCCTTTCTATTACTTTGAAATGTCCTTCGAAAGGTTTTTTAAGAGATTTTTTTACATCATTTTTTCCGTAGAAAATAAAGGGACAACCCTTTGGCTAATAACGATCCAACTTTCGAATTATTTCAATTAAGCCGCGTTTATGTTTTCTTTTTTAATTTATCCTGTTTCTATGTCTGTATAATTTTTCTTTTGTTATTTGTTTCTCACTAGATTTTATTCTAATGATGTTTATGATGTCTATTATATATTTTTGGTCTTTTCCTGTATAAAATGTTATAAATAAATAAATATTTATATTTTGGAAACGTTGACTGAGTGTTGGAAAAATTGCTGGAGCTCTTATAACAAGTCTTTTAATTTTTTACTGTTAGAATGGTATACATGTTTTGATCCACAATAAAGTATCTTTATTTACGTTTGGTCAAATAAATTCACTTTTAATTAAGTGTGTAGTTGCTTTGACTCCAGGGTAGGATAGTCCATGAATAATGTTAAAATGAATAATGTAAAACATTTGTCTACGATGAGTCACTGAATTGTATGGTCGGATTGCAACAGTTGATATATCATATTTCAAGAAGAATTTGATTCAGGAAAAGTTATTTTGCTTAGTTTCATAATAGTGTTCTTCTTAAGAAAATTTTTTAGTTCAGAATTTTCTTCCTGTGCTTTTATAATTTCTTCAAAATTAATTTTTTTTACATTTATTTGTCCAATTCTAGAAAGGAAATCAGCAGTGATATTTTCTTTTCCATAAATATGTCAGTAGTAAATTGTGCAATGAAATCTAAATACTCAAATTGTCTAGGTAAACATTTGTCTAACTTTTGGTTAAATGTATACACTATAGGTTTGAGATCAGTCCATATTGTAAATGGCCTAGCTTTCAACATATGTTTGAAATTCTTAACTGATATGTATATAGCAAACAGCTCTCTATCATAGGTGCTATATTTTTGTTGGGTGCCACTTAGAATTTTTGAGAAAAATGGATTCTAGATTTTATCCTCACCTTGTTCTAAAACTCCTCCAACAGCATAATTTGAAGCATCAACCTTCAAACATAATTTATTTGCACTTTTAGGATGAGCTAATTAGGTGACTTGTGTTATAAATATTTTACAATTTTGGGAAGCATTTTCTTTTTTTCATTCCACTGAATTTCAATTTTGTCATTATTTTTATTCCCTTTTTGGTAATTTAATATTGGTATTTGAAATTTTACAATGTTTGGTAAGAAATGTCTGTAAAATTTGATCATATCTAAAAAATTTTCCTAGTTCTTTAACTATTTTTGGTTTTATTGTAGTCAAAAATAGCTTGAATTTTTTGAGATAGTGTAGTGCCTGAGCTACACATACGGTACCCATTAACTTACTATTTTCTAAATCAATTAATAGCCTAAAATTTTAAGGGCGGCGTAGTACAAGGTATAATTTTATACTTTTTGAACCATATGTACTTATAGGGGAACCAATAGCTGCATATAATTTTAGATTCTGTTGTTTTTCGAATTTAGTGGGTGATATAACTGATACATCAGCATCACTATCTACTAGGTAGCAGATCTTACTACATACATCGGTTATAAATAGGCGGTTTGAAATTGGTGCAAAACTGGCTACCGCCTCAACTGGATAGCTCATTAGTTTTCCGACTTCTTAAGGTTAAATTGCATTTTGCACCATTCACCTTTACATATTCTTGCTCACTTTTTGAACTTAGCATGGTAAAATCAGAGCTGATTTTGGTTTTCTTTATTGTCACGCGATTGTGATTTGTTGGTTCTATAATGATTAGAACGGTTTCGGTTTCGACTGTGACCTCGTCTAATGAGTTCCTGAATTGCTGTAGTAAGTGAAAAAATATATTGTATTAATGTTGATCGTAAAGCATCTTTGTTACATTTACATGGTTTTTCTGGTGTTACAGAAACAACAGAATGAGTATAATTTACTTCACTTATCTTGTGAATCCTGATATTGAATCAGTATTAGATGATAGTATAGCCTGCGTTTGACTGGGTAGACGTTGGTATCATAGATTTTTTAAAATATCCTTAGACACGCGATTACCCACTAGTTGTTGCACTTTGTATAGTAAATAAGATGGTTTTTTATCATCTAACTCTAAGTCGCGAAGTAATTAATTCAGTTTTTTTTCTTCCGATTCAAAAAGGCGTACAATTAATACTTCTTATAATTTTAAATACTTGTTGTTTGATGGCGGTTTCTCGAGAATGTCAGATATATGAGCAAGTGCATCGCCATGTAATGCTCCAACTACGTGATGTAATATTATTTCATTATCGACAATTTGCGAAGTTGTAACTTCGCAATACGAGTTATAAAAACCAATTTTTTGGGTTTTATATCCAAAATTAAGGTACCTTAAATGCAAAAACGTATGCTGTATCACTTTTGAGACCGGAAAATTCGTCAGTCATAATTAAAAATGTTATTTGTAATGTCAAAAACGTAATAAAAAACAAAGGTTTCGTCGATGTTATTTTTATTAAAACTAAAGAACACCACAAAATTTTGTTAAATATATTTGCTTTTATTTTGTAAGTGAAAAAATTAACAAGAACAGTACATGTGCAAAAAAAAGAAAACAGAAACTACTTTTTCTAAATGTTGTAATCGCAGAGATGAAAGTATGTAATATGGTACCAATGATACTTACTTTTAAACATAAACTGATATAACATTTTGAAAAATTTATGAATCATAGCAACAATTATTGCAAAAATACCATGTGCATTCATTTTAGCTTTGATGCGAAGCTGAGAAGGTATTGGTTTTACTAAGATGTGTTTATTTTTTTTTTGTGTCTGTTACCACTTTTTCTCAGCTCTCACCGAACCAATTTCTTTCAATGATACGTCAAAAGATCACAAATTGTATCTAGTCAAAGAAATTACCCTCAAAAATTGAAAAAATGCTCTCGTTCCCCGTAAATGGGGGAAACCTTCAACNTTCCCTCGTTCCCCGTAAATGGGGGAAACCTCCAAAAAAATTACAAATTTAAAAATCGCTAATTTTCGAAATTTTTTCAATTTTTTTTACTTAAAAGTGCCATAACTTTTTCAAAAATAAACATATCAATATAATTCTTTTTTATTTAGATGCGTAATATCATAACCTTTAGTTTGGTATATTTTTTTTATAAATTTAACCCTTACCCTGCCCACAAGGGGGGATTTAAAATGACAACTTTTTCAACTTAATTTTTGAAAATGTTCCGNTTTTTTTAACTTAAATTTTGAAAATGTTCCGGAAGGTCTGACACTTTTATATATATCTTAAATTAAAGCTAATGTAATGTTCTTTATTATGCAAAAAAAAAATTTCTATTAAAATATTTTATATTCATGGTGAAAATGGCTACCGAATGCTATTTTTGTGTGAAAATTTTCGATTTTGTATTTTACATTTTTAACTTTATTATGCTATAACTTTTTGAAAAATGTATGGATCAGTACAATTTATTCATGAGAAGTAGTATTTATATACATCTTTCATTTGACATACTGTTTTTTTAAATTGGACTATTTCCCTTAATACAGGGGGGATTCAAAACATAAAAATGCATATAGAAAGTAGAACTTTTTCAACTTAACTTTTGAAAGTGTTCCGGAAGGTCTGACACTTTTATATATATCTTAAATTAAAGCTAATGTAATTTACTTTATTATGCGAAAAAAAAATTTCGGACTTTATTTTATCTTCAGGGTGAAAATGGCTACCGAATGCTATTTTTGTGTGAACATTTTTTTTTATATTTTTAACTTTATCATGCTTTAACATTTTAAAAAATGTATGGATCAATATAATTTTTTTTTATAGATGCATGATGTCTTTACCTATTATTCTTACCCGATATTTACTAGAATAGCGATGATGATATCTAGGAAAGTGATTTGCAGTTGTTGAAGCATTTGTTTAAATTAGAGGAAATATGTTAATAAAAAGAAAATTATAAAAGCGTATTTATTTCTAAGCAAAGTGTTATATATTTTAACAAATGTAAGTATTTAGACTAATTGAAAGAAGTCAAGCTAAAAGTCAGAAAACATACAAGTATACACTGATATAAACTGTAAAAGAAAAACTAAGGTGATAACTTGACAGATGAAAAGAAGTGAGTGAGTCAGGAGCTATGGTCCTTAGCCCTATTATAATAAAAAATTGAAAAAAATTCCTTCGTTTCCCACAAATGAGGGAAAACTTCAAAAAAATTACAAATTTAAAAATTGCTAATTTTCAAAATTTTTTCAATTTTTTTACTTAAAAGTGCCATAAATTTTTCAAAAATGACCAAATCAATATGATTTTTTTTTTATAGATGTTTGATGTTTTTACCTATCATTTGGTATATTTTTTTTATAAATCTGACTTTTTACCTGCCTATAGGGGGGGATTCAAAACGACAACTTTTTCACAAAATGTTTACTTTTTCAACTTAATTTTTTGAAGTGTTCCGGAAAGTCTGACACTTTTATATATATCTTAAATTAAAGATGATGTAATGTAATTTATTATGCAAAAAAATGTTCGGACTTTATAAAAGTTATTAGTAAAAATAGCTACCAAATGCTATTATTGTGTGAAAATTCTCGATTTTATTTTTTACATTTTTAACTTTATCAACATAATTTTTTTATGATAAATAATAATTTTTAATAATCCCTTTTTCATTCGACATACTTTATCTGAATCAGAATATTAATAACAAACTAGCAGATCATGTTGCTTTTGGTATAATCCACCAATTTTTTAAAATTAAACACTCTCTAAAAATTTGCACCGAAGCGTTTTTTTTGATAGTGATTTTAATCACTGTCAGATATCATAATACTTGATCCAACTATGCCACGTCACCACTGTGCCGCGATCCCCCTGTGCTGGGTTTTTTTTTAAATATTTGCATACAAAGCGATTTATAAGACAAAATTTTTAATAATGTTTTGGAAATTATGCGTACTTAAAACTTTTTTTTAAATAAAGCCCATATTGTACTATACTATCATATTAAAATGATTTTTGCTTTATAAATATTTTTTTCAGAATATATCTGAGATAGAAGAAATAGAAGAACATAGCAGCTATGTAGACAATATTAAAAACACAAATTATTCGGTATTTTTTACTTATTAAATTATACGTTTTATTACGTAAGGTGTTAAAGCAATTTTGTAGAAAATAATAAATTTAAAAATTATTTTATTATAAGTACTATGCACTAAGTCTTTGTTTTGCATCTAATTTTTCTGAATCCAGTAGCTTTAGAGAAAATATTATAAACATAAATTATCCGACAATAAATAAATAAATAAATAAACATGGACTGGTATATGATTTAAGTGTTATTTATGTCCATCTACATTTGGATCGAAATAGGAACTTTCACATCATGTTAAGACAATTTACCGAGAGTATTATAATTATGATTAAATTTATAGTAATATTAAAATAGAAAATATATTGGTAGAATGTTAATAAAAGTGTATTACTTTAGATCTTATAAAGTATTGTGTGGACTATAATATTGCTATAGGAAATCATGCTGATTCCATGCTATGTCATCGAGTGGTAAGTAAAGAAAATATATTATTAAAAATTTATATGCTAAAATAAATGTATGAGTATTTTTTTTAGAAAATGTAAATGTTGCAGAGAGAATGCAGGCGGGCCCTAGTGTAATTAGTCCTAAACGTCGCAAACAATATAACACTGACAATACGATTAAATGTAAACGGGTAAAGGTGAAACGATAACATGACATTGCGACGAAAGGTTTTCATAAAACGGGTGAATCATTAAATAGTCAAATTTTATGGTTTTACAAAAAGAATGTTGATAATATAGCCGGGTATCAATCGTTTTAGTCCCCAACAAGAGACGATTTAGTTGAAAAATTATGCGACTGTCTTAATGAAATGGGGCCGATAAAATTCAACCTTAAACTCGAGGCGACTTATAAGGTTCTGAATAATGAAACCAAGTACGAAAATTGGTCATTTAATACGTCGGCAGTCGAGATACTTAACGAGGACAATATCGATCATGCTGTGAATATGTCATATACAAAATTATTAGAAGAACTAGAAAAATATGCTGGTAAAAGTTGTAATTTCTCGTTTTCTAATATAGACAGTATTTTACTGGGAGTGCAAATATCAGCCTTTGGGTGGTTCTTTTTATATTGATTTGCCGCATGACATTAAAATAAGAAGTGCTGTAATTTAACCACAATATATAGATCAACAATGTTTCAAATAGGCTGTATTACCAAGAAAAGTGACTGGTGATAACAAATATATAGTCAGTCATAACTACAAGTCATAAGAAAACTCTTATGATTTTTCCGGTTTATTATTACCAACACCAATTGCAGACATAAACATTTTCGAAAAAAATAATACGTATACTTCAGTTAATGTTCACGGATTGAAATTGAAATATTCACATAATAAACACGAATATTTAGTTTATCCGCTGAATAACGTAAAGATCATATCGATTTGCTAATTGTGTCAAACGCCTCGGGTGACAGTCATTACGCTTATATCACTGATTTTGAAAGCCTGTTGATCAAATCCAACAAAGATACGAAAGACAACACAAATTATATGCATAATCATGTTGCAATGAGCTATGGATACATAATAAAAACGGTCGACAGTATACCCATAGAATTATTGAAACAGTTTAATATTCAAAGGACGCCTCAAATATATAGAGGTAATAAAAGCAGTAAGGAAGTAATCAATCGTTTTATGGATGATGTAACTTAAGTGGCGTTGAAAATTGAAAAGTTGCTCAAGACGAATGTTGATATTTGTATGAACATGAAAAAACTGAAGAACACATAGAGTAAACTTGCTGTAACTTGTGTAAAGGTGGTTTACAGAGAAAAATTATAAAGTAGCAGACAATGATCATTTGACAGGTAAATCATACACATACCTATATTAAATGTGTAGTAATTAATATAAAAAAAATGTATATATTTATTTATATTCGTTTCAGATAGTTTAAGAAAAACGCTTTGTAACAATTGCAATTTAAAATTAACAACGCCCAAATTTGTTAACGTATAATTTCATAATCTTAGCTCGTACGACGGACACTTTTTAGATAAAGCTCTTGGAAGAGATACTAATAGAATCAGTGTAATACTTACTACTGAAGAAAAATATATTTCTTTTTTAACGTTTGTTTCAAACAAATTTTCGCTAAGTTTCGTTGATACATTTCGTTTTATGGTTACTAGTTTAGCGTCTCTCGCTGAAAATTTGCGCGCCGCTGACATAAAATTATTCGGAGAAACCGCAAATACGTTTTCAGTGGACGGTGACATTGATTTGGTGACTCATAAAGGCGTGTACCCGTATTCATACACCTCCAGTTAGGATGTACTCGAAGAAAAACAATTACCGTCAAAAGCCGATTTGGAAATTTCGTTTAATATTTTGCTTGGCCTCGACTGATTGTCTTAATATTTCGTTATTATACGATATTATATAATTGCAAAAGTATCGAAACATTTACGATACCTGCCTTCATTTTGCGGATTGTTTTTGTTAAATACTACAAAACTAAATTTACCATCATTTCAACATGAATGGCAAAAGTCACGAAACTGGTTAAGTGTTGTGTGTCCCTTGAAAAACTATAAAAATATATATAACATATATTGGTTTCGTCTTTGTTTGAACGCAGCGCCCGGTGGAATTTACGCGAGTTTGCTAACGTTCGTGATTTTGTTTTGTCTTAAATTTTTAGCCATGTCGAGGATAAATAATAAGGTGAGTGGACTGTATGTTTGAATGTAATTCACAAGATATAATTATAAACAATTAAATGTATTATATAAAAAATATAAAGTCTTATATACACAATGTGGATAGGGGGACACTTAATACTAATGCCGCTAAGGCGATGATATAAACAAATAATAAATTATATAAATGAGTCTTAGAAAGATAAATGAACAAGCACTTATCTGCTAAAAGCAACGGCTGATGATAATGTTGAATATTAAAAGAATCAATTGAAGTCGAATGCAAGTAACTGACCAAAGTATACAATATGCTGTCAACGGTATTGTGATGTATCACAGAAAATATATAGACCCAACGGTGATCAACTGAGCGCACAGGTACGACAATCGCAAAGGTGATATTTTCTTTTTACCATAATAACGAATACAAAACTACTAGCTCGCAAATTCCATAGAGCTTATAGCAGAAGAAGCGTTAAGATGGCGGCAACAATGGTAACATAGAGAGAAAACCGACAACAACTCGATGTAACACAACGATAACATGAATAATCAAAAACACATTTTCTTGCACAGGATATTCGATCCAACATACTCCCGGCGTTAGAAGATGAATTCTTCCAAAATTGACAAGAAAGAAAATAATAATAATAATAATAATGAAAAATGAAATGGAAATGGAAAGTCTAAAGTAGAGTAAATATACAAGGTTACTCTGCAATCCGCGGTAGAAACAAAACATAAGAAACATTAAAGGCATAAGGAAATAATAGGAGCAATGATGTTAATTGTCAACAGGCAGTTTGGTAATTTTGACGATGGGCCTTTTAAATTCGCCGTCACTCGTGCACCGTAACTATACGTACGACGTTCTCGGAACCGGGGTGTAATGAGACTACACATCCCATACGCCAATCCGTCAGTGGTCTGTTTGGAGCTCCTACAGTAACCAAGTCGTTGACTTTGATGTTGGGTTCCTTGATGTTCCATTTTTGACGTCTTTGCAGTGGTCGTTAAAATTCACGGGTTCACCTCTTCCAAAATGACTGGTGGAGTTGGTGTAATAATTGTCAACGAGTGAGCCGATTGATGGGTATATGATTGAAATCATTCTCAGTAAAACTAACGGCTGGCCGATTAGGAAATGGACCGGTGTAAGAGCTTCCAAATCATGTGGATCTGTTGACGCTGGCGTAAGTGGCCTTGAATTCAATATACCCTCAATGCGTACTCTAAGCGTGTTGTATTCTTCAACCGTAAGAATTTACATACCAATAACTCGTTTAAGATGTAATTTAATGCTTTTAATAGCAACCTCCCATAAACCTCCCATGTGTGGTGCGGCGGGTGCATTAAATTGCCAATTGCACGGTCCACGTGATGTTAATTGTTGTCGTACTGCAGGATCGTCAAATAATGATTTTATCTGCCCCTGTATAATTTTTACCACAGTCCGAATATATGTTATTCATTAGACCGCGTTGCGCGACGAACGTGTGGTAATATGTGTAAATCAGTGATTGAAGAGTTCATCTTCCGTTGTAGGAATTAGCGGGGTAGACGGTTCTTCTATTGTCCAAAATTGACGCAACAAACTCTCAACAGACGGGCTAAGAGTCACGGCAAGTGACGTCAATGTTTAAGACGAAGTGTCAGTGAGCGAGACTGTACCTACTAATATCCATCCTAGGTAGGTGTCAAGCACAGAGGGTAGACTTTTCATATGTATGATCTCCGCCTTTGGACGTACAGTATGTGGAAAGACATCTCCGTCCAACAACATATCAATAGTACCGGGTGTGTCGAAGTGGGGATTGGCGAACAAAAAGTCATGATATTGCACACGTACTTTCGGTGATAAATGCGTGGTCGGCATGAGATGTGTTATGTTTGATAAAACTATCTAGTCATTACAAGTAAAGACTGCTTCTAATGCATAGTGTGGTATCGTTTATACCACACTATGTATTTAGAACTGCCCTTTATTTGGTTTACACGGTTTTGCGCCAAGCCGACTATCTCGGAGAGACATTTACGACGCGGTAAGCCAAGACGTGATAAACAATTTGACGTAATCGCTGATATTTGGGACCCACTGTCCATTAACACACGCACACACTGATAAGAGCCGGTGTTATCGCGAACTCATACGATAGCAGTACCCAATACTAGAGTACTTTGTGCATATAAAGTACCTGAAAATTTCGGCGGCGTATCACCTGTTTGATCAACAGTTGACGAAGTAAATGGTGGAGGTTGATCCATGTGCAAAATAGTATGGTGTTTTTTCTCGCATTTCTTACACGCCGAGTTAAAGCGCATGGCGATGCAACATGACCCAGTTTATGACAAGAAAAACATAATTTGTGCGTAGAAACATGATCACGCCATTTCTAAACAGAAATTTATTGAAAGGTATAGCACCGATAAAGGGGGTGTGCACCTTTTTGACAATAAGAACACTGAATTTTATTTTGAACAGTAGGCTCTAGATTATTAGACGCGACTGTGGTTATTGAATGTTTTGGCGACTGCGAATTTTTCTGTACTGAACGCGACGCGGCTAAATTAGAACCTTTAAGATTTTCCAAAATTTTACAACGTTGCTGAACAAACTTCAACAAGTCATTAATAGTAGGAATAATTGATTGCGATATACTGTTTTCAAATAGGTGTCTTGTTGTGTTATCCAGTACACGGGAAGCAATATAAAAAACCAAAAAACTAGATAGGTCATCTCCCCTTAAAATTTTGATTGTCTCAATATTTTCTTTGAAGACATTCAAAAAAAGTTGTAAAAATGAAAGTAATTCACTATTAATAAGCCGAAATGCAAAGATTTTGTCCAAGTGTGCTGTTACTAACTCTCTTTTGTTTTCATACCTATAAGTAAGTGCGCTCCACGCTGTATCATAATTGGCTTCCGTATATGGTATAAATTTTATGACAGCGAGCACGGAGCTGGACAAACACGAAATGAGGAAATGGAGTCGCCTAATTTTATTAGAATCGACATTCACAATAGATTCAAATATATCACGGAAAGTAGTCCAGTTCGTGATACTACCATCAAATCTTAAATTCATATTCGCATACATGTTGTTATATAACGAATGAAAATGGCTGGGCACAGCAAAAGCTGGTTGCAATGTGTTCACGTTTTGAACTAACGACACAGCAGCACTAATATCATAAAACATGTTTTGCATTTTGAATCGATACTATCAAACTCTTCGACGCAATTGAGTTCTATTAACGCGTTTACAATAGCCTGTTGATGTTCGCGAAACTGATTTTCGAGAACACTTAATTGACGAACTCGAACTTCAAACTGTTCTTTAATATATGCCATATTAAAATATGGCACATATTGGTTTCGACTTGTTTGAACAGAATAAGTGTATTAGTGTAATCCCGCATCAATTGTTTACCTACATAGCTAAACTATTGTGTTAAATAAAATATGTCATTGTTATTATGTCTACTTTGAGTAAAATAGGTTCTTATAATTTCTTGAGATTCGGTTATTACGTCATCGAATATAAAAACTGAATTTGGTAATTCGTCCTCAGAGCTAATTACAGTGTCGTTTTCATGTCATTTTTGAATTTTAAACCGTTTTCTGTGTCTAATAAATAAAATAAAACATTAGTTTTACTGCAGCCCGAGGATCCCGCAATAATTGCTCTAATAGAGTTTAAAAATAAAGTACCGTATAAAGTACTATACAAATGCCACGACAACGGATTTTTTTTTTCTCTCAGCTATGCTACCGAGGCGACAAGTCGTCTGTCTGTATATAGTTTTTTATTTTGAAAACCACGTTTTTTTGTATTTTTTTGTTCTCTGTTTTTTTTTTATTAAAATAAACGTCGAGAGGCGCGAACTATGGCCGGTGGTGGGCCGTCACTCCTCAAGATCAACAACGACAAGTATCAACATGAAACCCCCTTTTACCCCCTTTTTAATTTTGTGTAACTAGCACCGCTCTTTTTCTAATTTTTTTATTTTTTTTCCTTTATGAATATATATATTAAAAATCTTCAATAATTAAATAATTAAAAAATGTTATTATATTATACATGGCCTTTTTTTTTCTCTCTCTATACTTTTCCCTCATTTTTATTAATATTTGTTTTTTTTTTTTTATCAAAACCTAGTAGCTCCGTCAACAAGTACTATCTTGCTTGAAGCGGCTACTAGGTCACTGTCCAGTGTTCCCCCTGGGCAGTGGGTAAATAGTAGGCCCTCTGTTTTGGTTGAAACCTTAAAAAGTGAAGTGAAAAAACCTGATGGTATGGAGTCCAGTCCTAGATTTAATAACAATGAACTCGCATATTTATTTTCTGAAATAATGTTATAAAATAAACGGTACTCAAATACAAAAAGTACACAACCTGGGTGTTACATCTATACCGCTTTCGCATATACTATGGTTTGCCGAAGATGATAAAAATATACACTTAAACTCTACCCAATCATTAATATGAGGAGTTCTTCAGACATTAACGTCGTAATCAAATTGTTCGATACGAACGAGTTTTCTGAAGAACTTAAATACAGTACGGGAACTTCTGGTGATATTGAGGTTGTCAAACTAATAGACACGAGTACCGCAGCAACAGAAAAACTGTTGAAAAACTGAAAAGCATCGATTAAACTAACAAAAGTCGTATGGAATATGCCAATTGTCAAAATAGTCATGTTCTCGGGTAAACACTGTTGTATTTAAAAATGTAGGACCATAATTTTTGTCGCATATTTCTTCTTCTTTTTATTAAAATATAATTAATAACAATAAAGATTATGACAATTTATGTTCATTATACTGGCATTAATTTGAAGCGTACCCTCGGACCAAGACTTGATCTATCGATCAACTATTTCATTGATGTTGCGTACACAGTCATATGGTGTCTTTGTTGTGATCACTGGTAAAAATAACTGGACAAGTTCCACGCGATTTGATAAAACGAATCATTATTCATTTAGCAATCAAACGCTCGCTCGAGTATCGCTGATACTGAACAGTATATTATCGTTCCTTTTTTTCTTTTGTGATTTTTTAATAATCATAAAAGATGTATACGCTCACAATTTCACACCTGAGGTCTTTACTGTCAAAGTGCAATTCCACTACGCGATCTTTCTTCAGACGAGGTTAACTTCATTCCACGCAGATGAACGAATTCTGCATTGTCAACTGTAATTCACAAACTAGCCGCAATCCATAGGTCGCTGTCACCCGTAAACATACAAGTCACATTTGTGGTACATTTTATTTGTAATAAAATGGAATAGTATTGCATATTTCTTTATCATTCAAACTTATTATAAAATTGATCATTTCATCAATGTTTGAATGTTGAATTTAGGACTTGACCATTTACCGCCGACGTATTGTATGATGCGGCCTATTTGATGACATAATAGTAAACGTGTTTTTATTTTCCTTGCTATTACACTGTCAATAGTAAACTATAAGTCCTAAGTCTATTAATGTTTTCGTTATTTAACAACACTCAGCCATATTATTCATGTAGTAGAGTCTTCTTA
The DNA here is from genome assembly GCF_025091365.1 of Daktulosphaira vitifoliae. NCBI lineage: Eukaryota > Metazoa > Arthropoda > Insecta > Hemiptera > Phylloxeridae > Daktulosphaira > Daktulosphaira vitifoliae. The sequence goes on along the minus strand of NW_026099576.1, from coordinate 334,740 downwards.
AAGTTGATAGTTCTTAATGACACTGCGGCTTTATCAGCGATTTCATGCTCATTTATGCAGAAAAATCAAAAAATTTTATAAGGGGGTTAGCAAATCACAGAACACATATCCCCGTATACTAACTATTCTCTTCATGAATTAATCATTTTTATCTCATAATTACTTATTAATTACAATTTAATAAGTAATTTCTAATAAACTATTCATTTTTTCATAGTGATATGATTCTATGATAATGATAGTGTATGATATCTATCATTCTATCTATCTTCTTCTATGATAGTATACCCCCACATGTAGATTTACTCTTAACCCCCCATACTTGTGATATCTATTGTACTAGATAAAAAAGAGAAGAGAAAACCCTCAAATATACTCATGACCTTTCTGGGAATGAAGACCCATATACCTTTCATCATATACCCTTAACCGTGTACACATTTCGTCATCCTAATGAGAGAAAACGGCTGGGGCCGTTTTAGGGGGTATGGCAATCATACATTCATAAATGAAAAATTATGTAATATTTTGACTCCTATACAAAGTTGAGAATATATTGATTTTATTATAATGCTTTTGTTATGTTTTCCGCTACTTTTTTCAACTTCTAATAGAAAAATACTCATAAAAAATACAATTAATAAAATCTACTAATATAAATACTTAATTTGGTATAAAGGAATCAAGTAACACCAGTGCATATAAGAAAACCCTATCTTTTCCGGTAATTATAATTTACTTTATTTACTATAACAAAATATTTTTTTAATATAATTTAATAATAATTCTTTAATTAAATTGTTCATGCAATCATACATTAATAAATGACAAATTATGTATTATTTTAATTCGAATACAAAGCTGAGAAAATATTGATTTTACTATGATGCTTTTGTTATGTTAACCGCTACTTTTTTCAACTTCTAATTCAAAAAATTCCATAAGAGTTATGTTTGATAAAATCTGCTAATTCCAATAAGTTTCTACTTTTAAACTTAAATTGGTATAACTTTTTCAAAAATGTTTGNCACTATGATGCTTTTGTTATGTTTTCTGTTTCTTTTTCAACTTCTAATTCAAAAAATTCCATAAGAGTTATGTTTGATAAAATCTGCTAATTCCAATAAGTTTCTACTTTTAAACTTAAATTGGTATAACTTTTTCAAAAATGTTTGTAAAAATACCATATGCTTATATTTTTTTTAAATATTTGCAAACAAAGCGATTTTTTAGACAAAATTTTTAATATTTTGGAAATTATGCGTACTTAAAACTTTTTATAAATTAAATTTTAAATTTTTAGCCCATGATTTGCTATACAATCATATTAGAGTGATTTTTGCTTTATAATTTTTTTTCAGGATCGTTGTTACTTACCAATAATTGAACTATATCCGGTGATTATTATTTATTTTAATTATACGTTGTATTTTTTAAAGTGTAACCTAAATTTCATAGAAACTAATGTATTAAAAAAAAAAATTTTTATACTTACTATGCACCATTTACATAAAATTTCTTTAATATTTTTAATAATAATTCTTTAATTTTTCTAATTTCTCGTTTATGTAATCATACATTCATAAATGACAAATAATATTTTATTTATTTTAACTCCAACGCAAAGTTGAGAATATATTGATTTTACAGTATACTATTTAACTATTTTACTGCTTTTGTTATGTTTTCCGCTATTTTTTCAACTATTAATAGAACAAAAAAAAAACTATAATAATAACACACAAATTAATACCATCTCAATTTCGCGTGAAAGCTAAAAAACCCTAAAAAATTATGAATGGTAACATTTATTAATTTAAACTTGTTTTTATTTTTGAACTTAAATTGCTATAACTTTTTGAAAAATGTATGGATGAATATAAATTTTTTTTTCTAAATACTTCACATATTGAGAAATAAGAGATCTTGTAGCTTTTGGAATAATTGACCAATTTTTTAAATTAAACACTATATACAGATTTGCATCGTAGCGTTTTTTATGATGGTGATTTTAATAACTGTCAGATATCATTATATTTAACCCAACTATGCCACGTCTTCACTGTGCCACGACCCCACTGTGCTGGGTCTTTTTATTTGTAAATACACGTTTTTTACTAATANGTAAAACCAATACCTTCTCAGCTTCGCATCGAAGCTAATATATTTTTGAAGTTTCCAAATATAAATTCAGATAAGCGAAGTTACTCTGTGATGATCAAATAAAGTAACAATAAAGGCTAACCAATGTTACTAAAAATGACTTTTGAACAGATTGTAGAATCATCACATTCTACATACTGCATATACTAATTAGTCAATTAGTTAAAAAACAGTTCGTCTGTGCTAAAAATATAAAAATGTCTATAATAGATGTCCATGTAAATCTGTGTAAAAGTCATTTTCAATAACATTGGTTAGCCTTTGTTGTTACTTTATTAGTTTTGCTATGGTATAGTAAAACTACAGTCATAAGAATAAAATAAATAATAATAATTAACACCACGACCGTCAAAGTTGTATTTATATGCATATGGTTTTTTGCCAAATTTCCTAAATCTATCTCTATTCTTTAATTTATTTTACATACATGTGTAGGTATAAAAATCTCATAAATATGAGTAAAAAAAATTTTTTTGAAAAGTATTTGAAGATATATTACTCATAATGTTAATTTTAATATAATTTACTGTTTTTTACAAGTTTATATATTAATAAAAAAAAACCCAGCACAGGGGGGTCGCGGCACAGTTGTGACGTGGTATAGTTGGATCAAGTATAATGATATCTGACAGTGATTAAAATCACTATCAAAAATAAACGCTTCGATGCAAATCTTTAGATAGTGTTTAATTTTAAAAAAATTGGTGTTTTATTCCAAAAGCTACTTGATCTGCTGGTTCCTTATTAATATCTCGATTAAGATAAAGTATGTCGAATGAAAAAGGGTTTATTAAAAAATATTATTTCTCATAAAAAAATTGTGTGGATCCATAAACTTTTCTATAAGTTATAGCATCATAATGTTAAATGTAATATAAATAATAAAATTGAAAATTTTCACACAAAAATAGTATTTGGTAGCCATTTTTATTGTGAAGACAAAATAAAGTCCAAAATTCTTTTTTTCACATTAAAGTATATTACATTAGCTTTAATTTAAGATATATATAAAAGTGTCAGACCTTCCGGAACATTTTCAAAAGTTATGTTGAAAAAGTAAATTTTTTGTGAAAAAGTTGTCATTTTAAATCCCCCCCTGTGGGCAGGTTAAGTGTCAGATTTACAAAAAAAATATACCAAATGATAAGTAAAGACATCAAGCATCTATATAAAAAAAAATTATATTGATATGTTCATTTTTGAAAAAGTTAGAGCATTATTAAGTTAAAAATATAAAAAAAAATTATTTTACAAAAATCGTAATTTTTTATTAACTTTGATGTCAACTTTCACCACGAAGACAAGTCCAGAGGTCAAATTTTTTTTTTTCAAATTAAAGTATATTACATTAGCTTTAATTTAAGATATATATAAAAGTGTCAGACCTTCCGGAACATTTTCAAAAGTTAAGTTGAAAAAGTTAATTTTTTGTGAAAAAGTTGTCATTTTAAATCCCCCCCTGTGGGCAGGTTAAGTGTCAGATTTACAAAAAAAATATACCAAATAATAAGTAAAGACATCAAGCATCTATATAAAAAAAAATTATATTGATATGTTCATTTTTGAACAAGTTAGAGCATTATTAAGTTAAAAATATTTAAAAAAATTATTTTACCAAAATCGTGTTTTTTTATTAACTTTGATGTCAACTTTCACCACGAAGACAAGTCCAGAGGTCAAATTTTTTTTTTTTATATATATAAAAGTGTCAGTTTTCCGGAACATTTTTAAAAGTTATGTTGAAAAAATTCTACTTTTTATTTCAAAA
>NW_026099576.1:329857-330681 GCF_025091365.1 Daktulosphaira vitifoliae | reverse complement strand
CCCCCATATATAGGGAAATAGTCTGATTTAAAAAAAAAGTATATCCAATGAAAGATGTACATAAATACTACTTCTCATGAAAAAATTGTATTGATCCATACATTTTTTAAAAAGTTATAGCACTTTAAAGTAAAAAATGTAAATTATAAAATCGAGAATTTTCACACAAAAATAGCATTCGGTAGTCATTTTCACCATGAAGACAAGTCCAGAGGTCAAATTTTTTTTTTTTATATATATAAAAGTGTCAGTTTTCCGGAACATTTTTAAAAGTTATGTTGAAAATTTTTTGTAAATTAGTTAACATTTTGAAACCCTTTCTGTGGGCTGTTAAAGAGTCAAATTTTCACAACAATATAGAAAATGATAGGTAAATATCTAAGGTATCTATAAAAAAAAAAATTATACTGATTCAATCATTTTTAAAAAAGTTATGGCAGTTTTAAGTAAAAAAAATTGAAAAAATAAAGAAAATTAGAGATTTTTAAATTTGTAATTTTTTGGGGGATTTCCCCCGTTTACGGGGAACGAGGGAATTTTNGATTTCCCCCATTTGCGGGGAACGAGGGAATTTTTTTCAATTTAGTATATTACATTAGTATAAAGTATATTACATTAGCTTTAATTTAAGATATATATAAAACTGTAGATATTTCGCAATACTTTCAAAAGTTAATTTTTTGTGAAAAAGTTGTCATTTTAAATCCCCCCTGTGGGCAGATAAAGGGTCAAATTTACATAAAAAATATACCAAATGATAGGTAAAGACATCATGCATCTATAAAAAAAAAGTTATATTGATATGTTCATTTTTGAAAAAGTTA
>NW_026099576.1:326931-329623 GCF_025091365.1 Daktulosphaira vitifoliae | reverse complement strand
AAGCTTTAATTTGATATATGTTTAAAGGACGCAGTATTTCCGGAACATTTTCAAAAATTAAGTTGAAAAAGTTGTCATTTTAAATCCCCCTTTGTGGGCAGGGTAAGGGTTAAATTTATAAAAAAAATATACCAAACTAAAGGTTATGATATTACGCATCTAAATAAAAAAGAATTATATTGATATGTTTATTTTTGAAAAAGTTATGGCACTTTTAAGTAAAAAAAATTGAAAAAATTTCGAAAATTAACGATTTTTAAAAGCTTTTTTTATGCACTATAAAATTAAAAAAAAAAATTTGTCCCGACACTTTTTTTTCTACATTTTAACGACTGCCGTATTAAAAAAACACTATTTTTTTGTTAAAATTTTCGATTTTCGATTTTAAATTTTCAACTTAAAAATGCTATAACTTTTTGAAAAATGTATATATCAGCACAAATTTTTTTTTTCAAATACATTATAAGTACATCTTTCATTTGAAATACTTTTTATTAAAATTGGACAATTTCCCCTTATATAGGGGGCGTTCAAAACTTAAAATATTGTAAAAAACATAGATCTTTTTCAACTGAACTTTTGAAAATGTTCCGGAAATACTGCGTCCTTTAAACATATATCAAATTAAAGCTTATTTTATGTACTATAAAATGAAAAAAAAAAATTTGTCCCGACACTTTTTTTTCTACATTTAAACGGCTGCCGTAGTTAAAAAAACACTATTTTTGTGTTAAAATTTTCGATTTTCGATTTTAAATTTTCAACTTAAAAATGCTATAACTTTTTGAAAAATGTATATATCAGCACAAATTTTTTTTTTCTAAATACATTATAAGTACATCTTTCATTTGACATACTTTTTATTAAAATTGGACAATTTCCCCTTATATAGGGGGCGTTCAAAACTTAAAATATTGTAAAAATCATAGATCTTTTTCAACTGAATTTTTGAAAATGTTCCGGAAATACTGCGTCCTTTAAACATATATCAAATTAAAGCTTATTTTATGTACTATAAAATGAAAAAAAAAAATTTGTCCCGACACTTTATCTTCTACATTTAAACGGCTGCCGTAGTTAAAAAAACACTATTTTTGTGTTAAAATTTTCGATTTTCGATTTTAAATTTTCAACTTAAAAATGCTATAACTTTTTGAAAAATGTATATATCAGCACAAATTTTTTTTTTCTAAATACATTATAAGTACATCTTTCATTTGACATACTTTTTATTAAAATTGGACAATTTCCCCTTATATAGGGGGCGTTCAAAACTTAAAATATTGTAAAAAACATAGATCTTTTTCAACTGAACTTTTGAAAATGTTCCGGAAATACTGCGTCCTTTAAACATATATCAAATCAAAGGTTATGTTATATACTATCAAATGAAAAAAAAAAATTTGTCCCGACATCTTATCTTCTATGTGCAAATGGCTGTCGAAAATTTAAAAAAAAATGTAATGTTTGCGATAAAAATTACATTTTATCGGGATGTTTTTTGTACTTAAAACTGCCATAACTTTTTCAAAAATGAACAAATAAAAATAATATTTTTTTGTATTGAAACCTTAGATATTTCCCTTTCATTTGATATAATTTTTTTTGAAAATCTAACACTTATTCTGCTCACTGGGAGGATTTAAAATAGTAACTTTTTTACAAAAAATAACTTTTTCAACTTAATTTTTGAAAATGTTCCGGAAATACTGCGTCCTTTAAACATATATAAAATTAAAGCTTATTTTATGTACTACAAAATGAAAAAAAAAAATTTGTCCCGACGATCTATCTTCTATACGCAAATGGCTACCATATTGAAAAATATACTATTTTTGTATGATAATTATGGGTTTTGTATTTTATTTTAATAGAAGTTGATGTTGCTTTTGCAATTATCCATCAATTTTTTAAAATTAAACACTATCTACAGATTTGCATCGAAGCGTTTCTTATGATAGTGATTTTAATCACTGTCAGATTAAATCTATACTGGACCCTACTATGCAATGTCTCCACTATTTTAATATAATTTTTCATGTTTCGAAATTATGTGACCTTAAGATTTTTTTTAAATAAAGTCCATGTTGTATTATTATTATAGTCATATTAGAATGATTTTGGTTTTATACATTTTTTTAGAATTTAACTTCCGATTATATAGAGGAATGTAAAAAAATAAATGATGGCCATAAGGGTTATGATTCAAATTTTTTGATAGATTTATTAAAAAAGCATTCAGAGGTTAACAATATATTACACGAAAATGTTCTTCTACAAATTAATAAAGAAAAAGGTAAATATGAATATTATTTTTGACNAAATTAATAAAGAAAAAGGTAAATATGTATATTATTTTTGACAATGATTACAGTAAACTACGCTTGTTACTAAAATTAAGATGTATTTATTTTAATACCCGAGTTTTTTAATCATTTGAATCTATACAGAGTGATTGATTTTGGATAAGACGCTTATTTTCTTAGAAACTATTAAACATTTTTAATCATGGTTTATTATTGAAGTTTTCATATGTTAAAAACTTAATTATGGCTGGTGATTACAATCTTCCTAATTATATATGGCTTCATACATCCAATGGATTTATTCCTAGTCTAGAAATCTTAAGTAACCATTACTCGGTAACGTGACAAAAGTATCTGGTTGTTTTTTTTTGTCTATTTGTATATAT
>NW_026099576.1:320113-326072 GCF_025091365.1 Daktulosphaira vitifoliae | reverse complement strand
ACTCCCCTAGTTTATAAGGTACGGGCAACGGCCTTGTATAAGGTCATCCCTGATCTATATGGTTATGTGACAACTGTCACGAGGTTTTGGTGTACATCTACTATCAACGACTCAACGGACATCAACTTTAATATTTAATAATTATATATTTGTTTCTAATTGTTTTGGTATACAATAGTTAATTTTTTTAAAATCCTACTGTGGTCCGACAATACACTGTCTCGCCCAGTAGGTTGGCGACCCTCTTCTTATAATTTTGTAAAACGCCATGAAAGTTACAAATTTTTCGTTGCGGCCAATTAATTTGATTTTTATATATTTGTAACCTTTCAACTCTGAAATTCTATCTAGATTATCTTTTTTAAACTTTTTTCAATACAACAATATATATAACAATACTGGATCAATTTCGGATTAAGTTTTTTCTGATTTACATAATATGTCTGTTAAAAAATCTTATAATCCTCTTGTTCCGTCTGATGCTTATCATCCTGGATTACTAATTTCTTTTCCCATAGTTGTAAATAAACCGATTGATTATAATTTTTGTATTTATAATTTTTTTAATTGTATCTACGCGGAAATAAATTTTACTTTATCATCGATCGACTAGAATAACCTATTTAAAGAACTATGTGTAAATCAAGCTATCAATTAATTTTACTCTATTATTTATGAAATTTTTGAGATTTTTGTACCTAAAATAATTAAACAACATTTTACTCATCCTCCATGATTTAACAGAAATTTTAAAGAATTAATTTTTAAGAAAAATATAGCCCATACAATTTTTAAGAGTTTGGGCTTGGTGAGTGATTATAATAAAATTTCTAATCTTCGTGCAAAATGTAAATATTTTTCAAAATTTGACTATCAAAATTACTTAAAAAAAATTCAAAATAATTTAAAAACTCATCTTAAGCAACTGTGGAAATTTATTAATAACAAACGTAATAATAATTTTCTACCGAATGGTTTATATTTATTCAATGAAGAATTTATTACTCCTAATAACATTGTTAATGCTTTTGCTAATTATTTCTCCAGTGTTTACGAAGATTACAATAATGATAATGCAAATTACAATAATTGTAATTTACATTTACATTATAATTATTATAATGTACCGCCTAAAGTTCTTTCTTCTTCTAAGCACTCATTCTCAATTGAATTAATTGATATATTTCAGTCTCTTAGCTCTTTAAATTCTAACTGCAGTCCTGGTCCTGATTTAATACCAAGTGTATTTTTAAGAAATTGTAAGTATGCTATTTCGCTACCTCTATTTCTTACTTTAATGTATCACTGTCATCTGGTACTTTCCTCGACGCATGGAAAACTAGCCTCATTCGACCTATTCCTAAGACCTTTACTGATATTTTAAATATCTCTTTAGAACTTTTTCAACTTAACTTTTGAAAATGTTCCCGAAAGACTTACACTTTTATATATATCTTAAATAAAAGCTTATGTAAAATACTTTAATTTGAAAAAAAAAATTTGACCTCTGGACTTGTCTTCGTGGTGAAAACGGACATCAAAGTTAAAGAAAAACGTACGATTTCCGTGAAAAATTTTCGATGTTATATTTTATATAACTTTTGGAAAAATGTATGGATCAATATAATTATTTTTTTATAATAAATATTTATATACCCCTTTCATCTGGCACGCTTTTTTTGTAAATCGGATCATACCCCTTTAACAAGGGGGGTCAAAACTTTAAACATGCGTATTGTTACTAAGATATTTTCAATTTAATTTTTGAAAGTATTCCGGAAATACTGACACTTTTTTATATATCTTAAATTAAAGCTTATATAATATACTTTAATTTGAAAAAAAAAATTTGACCTCTGGATTTGTCTTCATGCTAAAAATGACTACCGTATTCAAAAATTTGCTATCTTTGTGTTAAAATTCTGTTTGGNAGCATAGAAAGTTAAACTTATTTAAATTTGTTTGCTTTTTTTAAGTCGAGAAAAATAACTTTGAAATTTGAACTAGCTTAAATAGCCAATTTTTCAACCGACGGAAGCAACGTACGGCTGCCTAGTTGGTAAAACTTACATTTTACGCGCTTGGGGTACGAGGTTCCAACCCGCATATGGCAATGAATTTTTTGCATTTTTTCTGAATTCTTTTTAAGTTAGTATAAATTTTTAACTCGTTTGATTTTTATCTCATTTAGATTCAAAAACTTCAATAAAGATCGAGGATCCCATCACTTTAGTCGTCCCTTTCAAGAAAAAATGTCTTATTCGTATTAAAATTGCTTTACTATATTTTAAGTTTTAGCTTCGATGCAAAGCTGAGAAGTTATTTTTTTGTGACTATCATTTATTTTCTCTGCTCTAACTTGACCTACTTTTTTCAACAATACGTCAAATGACTACAATTCGTATCTAGTTGAAGATATTACTCTCAAAAATTGAAAAAAAAATTCTAATTTATCAATTAAACAGTTAGTTATTACATGTTCTCCATAAAGACAATTAAAATCATTAATTTCTAATGTTTTCATGATATTTATTAACAAATGAAGTTTAATATGATAGGTTTCAACTACAAAATTAAATCATTTTACTTTGTAATTTAATAATTTTTTTACTCTATTTGTGTGTGCTACTACTAGACTATAATATTACAATTTTTTTTTGTAACATGTTGCTATATAAATCATTTCTAAAAAAAATGATTGTTTTTTCTCCTGAATTAACAATTGATTTTTACAAATATAATCAAATTTTATAATACACTCAATTGAGTAAATCTTTTTAACAACTTTGTTTTGATTGGTACATTTAGTTAAAGTAAATCATTAAAATTAATTAAGTTCTCAATATTATTTCAATTGTAGAATCTTTTCAAACAACAAAAGTTACTAGGAAATTATTACTATTACTTCTATTTAAGTTATCTATTACCATAAAAATGCAAAAAAATATTGAGCTTTTCTGATAAATTTACAATAAATAGTAATTATAAAACTTTCTGACTGCATATTGATCTTAACGATACAATTTTTTTAATTGTCATAAAATTTTCTATTTAATTATGTCAATGTCAAACTTACCAATTGAGCTAAAAGTTATGGTAAAATAAATTTTTTTTTTTTATTATAAACATTTACAACAATCAACTTTAAACGATTAACAAAATAGGTTAAATATGTCATTTTCCTTATTTTTAACTTATTAATAATCAAATTAATATTAAATATTATATCAAATCAGTATTAATTTAAAACAATTTTTTTTGTTCTTAATTATTTTTTTTTATATGTAAAAACTATTTTTTAATAATATTAAAACTTAGAAGTTATAGAAAAAGTCTAATTGCACATTTTAAAACATCGCGAAAAGTTGATTTAGAATAGTATATTTTTGTTTCTGATGGAAGTTCCTTGTAGTCCAGTGTATAAAACTTATAACTTTGTTAATTGTTATAACTTTATCAAAAATGACCAAATCAGTATATTTTTTTTTATTTAGATGCATGTCTTTATCTATCATTTGGTTTTTTTTATAAATCTAACCCTTTACCTGCCCACAAGAGGGATTCAAAATATTAACTTTTTTTTTTTTAGTTAAAGTAAATCATTAAAATTAATTCAGTTCTGGATATTTCAATAGTAGAATCTTTTTAAATATCAAAAATTACTTAGAAATGATTACTATGATTTCTATTTAAGTGTTACTTAAGTTAAAAATGCAAAAAAATATTGAGCTTTTCTAATAAATTTACAATAAATAGTAATTATAAAACTTTCTGACTGCATATTGATCTTAACCATATAATTTTATTAATTCTCATAAAATTTTCTATTTAATGATGTCAACGTCAAACTTGCCAATTCAGCTAAAAGTTATGGTAAAATATTTATTTTTTTTTATTATAAGCATTTACAACAATCAACTTTAAACTATTAAAAAAATAGGTTAAATATGTCATTTTCCTTATTTTTAACATATTAATAATCAAAATTAGTATTAATTTAAAACAATTTTTTTTGTTCTTAATTATTTTTTTTTATATGTAAATACTATGTTTTAATAATATTAAAACTTAATAGTGATAGAAATAGTCTAATTGCACATTTGAAAACATTACGAAATGTTGATTTAGAATATTATATTTTTGTTTCTGATGAAAGTTATTTGTAGTACAGTGTATAAAACTTATGNTGGAAGTTCCTTGTAGTCCAGTGTATAAAACTTATAACTTTGTTAATTGTTATAACTTTATCAAAAATGAAAATCAGTATAATTTTTTTTTTATATAGATGCATGTCTTTATCTATCATTTGGTTTTTTTTTTTATAAATCTAACCCTTTATCTGACACAGGGGGGATTCAAAATAATAACTTTTTTTTTTTTAGTTAAAGTAAATCATTAAAATTAATTCAGTTCTGGATATTTCAACTGTAGAATCTTCTTAAATACCAAAAATTACTTAGAACTGATTACTATGATATCTATTTAAGTGTTCTATTACGATAAAAATTCAAAAAATGATGAGTTTTTTTGATAAATATACTGTAGATAGTAATTATAAAATTTCCTGACTGCATGTTAATCTTAAAAATAACATTGTTTTAATTCTCATTAAATTTTCTATTTAATGATTTATTCTAGTCAACGAAGGAGTAACTTTGGCGAATAACAGAAAAAATTCCTAACCAAATTTTTTTTTTTTAAAGTAGGAAATTGGTGGATTATTCCAAAAGCAACATCAACTCTTATTTCTTTAATTATATCCTGATAAGTAGTTCTTTGATTATAAAATATAATATATGAATAAATATTAATTATAGTTTTTAAATTTAGTATGAAATTGATTTTCAATAATTTAATATTGTAATTTAAACAGAGAAATTATAAAAGTAATAAAGAAGTTATATTTTGTTTTACTTTTANATAATAAAGAAGTTATATTTTGCTTTACTTTTACGTGTATAAAAATTTAAAGGGCTTGATACAATAATTATCAATAAAAACTGTTTGTTACTATAAATGAATGCACTATACTTCAAGGAACTTTCATCAGAAACAAAAATATACTTTTCTAAATCAAATTTTCGCGTTGTTTTAAAATCTGCAATTAGACTTTATCTATCAGTTCTAATTTTTTATATTATTACTAATTACGTTTAAAATAATAATTAAAAAACAAAAAAATTGTTTTCAAATAATAACTGATTTGATTTTTATATGTTACAAATAATCAGTCCAAATTTTCATTTTTAACCTATTTTTTTGGTTCTTTAAAGTGGATGAAAAATTTTTGATAAAGATTTATGAAAGTTTATAGTAAAATAAATTGAATATATTACCATAACTTTTAGCTCAATTACAAGTTTAAAATTGACATCTAGGCCAGTCAACAAAGGAAAAATTGCGGAAAAAATTCCCAACTAAATTTTGTTTTTCTAAAAGTTCAATTAAAATATGTATAATGACATACTAATTTTTTTACAGCCTCGCAAATGTTCAAAAATATAAGATTTTTTAATTTTCTCATAACATGACTAAACAATCTAAGTCTATTTTCTGTCATCTTATCCACGGTTGAAGCAATACTTATACTTCCACTTATATATATGCTCGTTCCTCATCCCATCTTCTCTAATCACTTCACTCATCCATCTAAGGATTCTCATCTCTGCTACACTTATTCTCTGCTCTACTTTCTTATCAACCGCCCAACACTGTGAGCCATACATCATAGCTGGCCTAACAATTTCATACTACATTTAAAAACTATAATTAGTATTTATTCATATATTATATTTTAAAATCAAAGAACTACTAATCAGGATATAATTAAAGAAATAAGAGTTCATGTTGCTTTTAAAATATTTCACCAATTTCTCTAAAGGAAACACTATCTACAGATTTGCATCGAAGCGTTTCTTATGATAGTGATTTTAATCACTGTCAGATATCATCTATACTT
>NW_026099576.1:290852-320024 GCF_025091365.1 Daktulosphaira vitifoliae | reverse complement strand
GGGTGCAAACCTTGGGGGGATTTAAAATGACAACTTTTTCACAAAAAATTAACTTTTGAAAGTGTTGCGAAATATCTACAGTTTTATATATATCTTAAATTAAAGCTAATGTAATATACTTTATACTAATGTAATATACTAAATTGAAAAAATTTCCCTCGTTCTCCGTAAATGAGGGAAACCTCCAAAAAAATANTCCCTCGTTCCCCGTAAACGGGGGAAATCCCCCAAAAAATTACAAATTTAAAAATCTCTAATTTTCTTTATTTTTTCAATTTTTTTTACTTAAAACTGCCATAACTTTTTTAAAAATGATTGAATCAGTATAATTTTTTTTTTTATAGATACCTTAGATATTTACCTATCATTTTCTATATTGTTGTGAAAATTTGACTCTTTAACAGCCCACAGAAAGGGTTTCAAAATGTTAACTAATTTACAAAAAATTTTCAACATAACTTTTAAAAATGTTCCGGAAAACTGACACTTTTATATATATAAAAAAAAAAAATTTGACCTCTGGACTTGTCTTCATGGTGAAAATGGCTACCGAATGCAAAAATATGCTATTTTTGTGAAAAAATTCTTGATATTATATTTTACATTTTTTAACATTATGTTGCTATAACTTTTTAAAAAATGCATGAATCAACTTTATTCTTTAATGATAAATACTTTATATATACTTCTTTCATTCGACATACTTTTTTTTAAAATCGGACCATTTCCCTTTATACAGGGGGGGTGCAAACCTTTTAAAATGCGTATAGAAAGTAGAACTTTTTCAACTTAACTTTTGAAAATGTTCCGGAAAGACTGACACTTTTATATATATCTTAAATTAAAGCTTATGTAATATACTTTAATTTGAAAAAAAAAAATTTGACCTCTGGACTTGTCTTCATGGTGAAAATGGCTATCGAATGCTATTTTTGTGTGAAAATTCTCGATTTTACAATTTACAATTTTTTCATGAGAATTAGTATTTATATACATTTAAATAATAATCTCTTTTTCATTTGACATACTATATCTTAATCAGGATATTAATAAGGAACTAGCAGATCATGTAGCTTTTGGAATAATATACCAATTTTTTAAAATTAAACACTATCTAAAGATTTGCATCGAAGCGTTTTTTTTTTATAATGATTTTAATCACTGTCAGATATCATTATACTTGATCCAACTATGCCACGTCTCCACTGTGCCGCGACCCCCTGTGCTGGTTTTTTTTAAATCAAACCATTTCACTTTATATATTATAAATATATTACAATTATAAATAATAAAACTTGTAATCGAAATACAAATAAGGAAATAAGAGATCTAGTAGCTTTTGGAATAATCGACCAATTTTTTAAATTAAATACTATCTACAGATTTTCATTGAAGCGTTTTTTATGATTATGATAATCACTTTAATCACTGTCAGATATCATTATATTTGACTCAACTATGCCACGTCCACACTGTGCTGGGTTTTTTGTTATATTGTGCACTCCTATAGAATTATAACAATACCATTACATAAAATATTGAATAATATTTCATTAATTTAACAAAATTTATTTTCAGATCAATTATTCTGTATAAATGATATTTATAAATATATAAATCTTCACATTCAAGAAAAAAAATCTTCTTCTACCTCATCTTCTACATCATCTTCTACTTTTTCTTTATCAAAATTATTTTCATGCAGCAGTTCAAAAAACACAATAGATTAAAAACTATTATTAAGACAGCAAGTAACTCAAAGCGACACCATGGAATATTATGAATTATAAATTAATTTTAGTTGTTACAATTATATTACAAGATTAATTAAACTAAATATAAAATATTGTACTTATAATTAAAAAATGATACATTATAGTTTTGTGTAAAGAATAAAATTAAAAAAAATAAAACAAATATAGTATTATTCATCATTACTATTATTAGTAAATTTTATTACCTATCATTTGGTATATTTTTTATGTAAATTTGACCCTTTATCTGCCCACAGGGGGGATTTAAAATGACAACGTTTTCACAAAAAAATAACTTTTCCAACTTAACTTTTGAAAGTGTTCCAGAAAAAAGTGTTTCAGAAAATATCTGACAGTTTGATATATATCTTAAATTAAAGCTAATGTAATATACTTTAATTNAGAAAATATCTGACAGTTTGATATATATCTTAAATTAAAGCTAATGTAATATACTTTAATTTAAAAAAAAAAATTTGACCTCTTGACTTGTCTTCATAGTGAAAATGGCTACCAAATGCTATTTTTGTATGAAAATTCTCGATTTTATAATTTACATTTTTTATTTTAAAGTGCTTTAACTTTTTAAAAAATGTATGGATCAATACAATTTTTTCATGAATTATATATTATAGTATTTATATACTATATTTATAAATATAGTATTTATATACATCTTTCATTCAACATAATTTTTTTTTAAATCAGATCATTTCCCTATATACGGGGGGGCTTTAAATCTAAAAAATGCATATAGAAAGTAGAACTTTTTCAACTTATCTTTTGAAAGTGTTCCGGAATGTCTGACACTTTTATATATACCTTAAATTAAAGCTTATGTAATAAACTTTATTATGGAAAAAATACATTCGTACTTTATTTCGTCTGACACGACACCGCCTTTTGCTCTAGGTTGGCGCTCACCCGTGTCTCTCTCGATATCAGCCGTCCAGCTATTAATATGACAATCAGTTGTCATCGGTTGTCTCCCCGTCCTTAACACCGAGATAAGGCCGCCGCCGAATATGGATGACTTATATTACGGTCTGTTCCGTTTTCGACGTACACCTAACTGGTGACACGATTCTTTCTTCTTTTTGTTTTCTCGGTTGTTTATTTTCGCCTTTGGTTGGTTTTTGTTTTGTATAATATTTTTCATCGACCGTTACGTGGAAAGTCTCCGTGCGGTGAAATATTGGAAACGCTGAAGGGAGTTAAATATAGTTTAACACACATATCGATAGTACTTGTCGGGTGCATTTTGTATGCACGGCTGAACGTGTACTGTTACGCGTCAATCATCAGAGTTGATGAAATATTAGCAACGCTAAAGTGAACTAAATATATATTTTTTTTAAACGCATACTAATACTACTTATCGGGAACGTGTTGTGTAACGGCCCAGACGTATATTGGATTACGCGTTAAGTGGCTCCCCGTAAAAGGAATCAAAACCGGCCGAGAAGTTATGGTAAGAGGCTTTGAGCCAATTAAGTTTAATTTCTAATTATATTAGATTTTAGTTTTAACTTGAAACGGTGAAGTCTACCTTACAAATTTGTTAGTTCATATAGTTATTTGAACGGATTTCACTGGTGACAGCAGTGAATTTTTATCTGGGTTATGCACAGTTACGTGTTAGCGGGATTAGATTTAGCCTGGGCTCTGGGAAAATTTTCTTTTATAAAAATAAAGTTAGAGCAGTTTATCTAATATAATCCGCCGTAGGTATTGTCTTTTAAAAGTGTTGATTACAGTTTATTATAAAGACCTCATTGATAGCGACAAAAAGTGAATTTCCGGCCGATAGTTACAGTCTTTTGGTAGATAAAAATCGTATATTTTCGTCTGACCTTGTCAAAGCGGCCGATTCCCGGGTAACCGTTATTATTATTGTTCACTCGCTGCCATATCATATACGGCGGCCCCGGACCATTTTATCGCGGTCATTATTACAACAATAGCAATAATAATAACACTTGTTTTCTACAGCACTAGTAAATTTGACCGTACACGGAGATATTGTTTATCTCCGCTATTATAGTAACATAGGTTTGATTATTTAATTCTTAAACAAACATAATATTCACGGTCAATATGTCGGGGAAAACATTAGCACAAATGAATTGCGCTGAATTACGTCGCGAATGCGCTTTTAGACAGCTACCATGCTACGCGACGAAACCAAACATGCTAGTGATGCTAGAGGAAAACATACGTAGCGAAGGGAGGAATCCAGCTACCGAAATTTTACCGCCCCATACGCCGCTCGATAGCGAAATTCCAGTCCGCGAACCCGAAGTGGGGGTTTTAGACAACTCCACGGACCGTACCCGCGATCTCGACGCGAACTATCAGCGGCCCGGCGTAGCACCTTTACCGTAGGAACATCCGGTTAACCTCGCGCTATACACATCAGACGACGAGTCTGATGTCGAACAACCGGGGTATATTACGCGTTGAAGACGTATACGTTGCCCGCTCGGTAGCGCACGCGGCAGAACAAGTCTGGGCGATCCGACAGAATATAAGCGACATTTCGAATAACGCACAGATTGAGGCAAGGATGTCTGAATTAGAAAGGTCGCTCTCGCGTATGTCAATGGAACAGCGTTACATTCGGTCCATCGGGAGCGACGGACCCGACGCAACACGACGCAACATTACACGAGCGCCTCGCGGACATCGAAGCGCAGGAATCCCGCAACATGAGACGATCTTACGGACAAGCGTCGCTTNTGAGACGATCGTACGGACAAGCGTCGCGCGCGTCGCTACCACGGATGAGTAGCACGGGTTGGCAAGACGAACATATTCCGCGCACTCATACATATGAGAACGAGCCGACAGATTTTTCGTTTACGCGCCAACCACGGGAGGGGCAATCCAACACAACCGACGGTCGTCGGTCTTTTAATGATTTGTCGCCTACCCGCAGCTCGCGGTCTGTGCTGGTACCTTACCACGACCTACGCACCGTACGCGCCTGTTTACCTGAATATTACGGGAGAAACGAAGAGGACCCACGGGAGTTTCTAGACAGAGCGGAGGATCTACTCTGTCAGGGTAGTATACACCCAACCGCATGGGTGAACATCGTCGTACCGTTTCTGAACGACAGGGCAGGAGATTGGTGGCGNCCCCGTTAGCCGGATCCCAGAGTGGGACCCGTTGCCCAGGTCGCACCACGTGGAGGTGGGGGTAGGACTTAGCTAAGGGTGGGCATAAAAGAATTCACAAACACATAGAAACATACACAAACGGTGAGGAGAACGGGAGATACCCTAAGTAGGCCTATCCTTTCCTCCCACCTTCTTGGGGCAATCCCTCGCCCTGTGGNACCTTATTGGGGCAATTCCTCGCCGTGTGACCCGCTGCCCTGCACGTGAAACACGCACCGGTCCGATCGACGCCGTTACAGGCCGTTTGCACGTGACCCCTTTCGAGGCACCTGTAACAGCGCGGTCCCTTATCCTGTGGGACCCGGATCCGGCACTNGATTACCGCGCTATGATACGGTTAATGCACCCAGCGTCTTTCGCCGATCTACGTGAGATAGCGCACGACGTAGATAAAACCGCAGCTCCTCGGTACGCTCCGCCAGCGTCCTGACAGCCAGCCGATCTGCATCCGCGGCATACCGCGCAACCAGCGGCCCGACAGCGAGCGGGTTATGCAAATGCGGACGCACCGCCTACCCCGTGCCGATATTGTGGCGAGCGACACTGGCACCGCCAGTGCCCAAACAGACCGTCGGTATCGGGAAACGGCAATCGGCTAGGAGGGAATTAGTCCGCCCCTCCAGCCTACAACAGATTTAAACAAGGCGCAGCGTTTTAGACGACGTTTCGTTTAAAACGCGCACNACCTCCAGGAGCACCGCTCCCGTCTTGGTCCTGCGGGTACCGGAAACCACAACGCCCAGCGCCTGAAGATCGACGCCTTCCATTACCCTCTTGACCACGACCGAATATTTTTGGTCCTCTTTAAGAGGACCGATAACAACGGCCTCTGTTCGCGGGGCCCTCGCCTTAATGACGGGTCTCCGCGCTGAGACGAGAGGTTCGGGGTTTGGACGAGGTTTCGCCGACCGGTTAGGAGCCTTACGGCGGACTACGTCCGACCACGTATCTTGCGGTGGCACCGCAGGCGCTACCACGTTCTGGGACGCCCGCCGCAACCGCAGTCTGCGATTGTGGGGCGACACCCGCTTCACCATCGTTCCTGCCATTAGCTTTCTTACGCCGGCGTTTCCGTACCCGTTTGACCACCTTGGCGGTGGGAGGCAGGTCGCCGTCCGGTGTACTCTCCCCAAGGGTATTCGACGCAGCGACTCCGGTGCTCAGTTCGCTGGCGCTCACTGCAGCCTCGGGGTGCTCCGTTTGTGTTCCCGCTTCCTTGGTGGGTACCTTCTCAACCCGACCCAGCATGGCTCTTTCATCGGGTGGGGCCTGATGGACCCCAACTCTTGACGACGGCTTTCTTCTCCTCTCTCCCTCCAGTACCGCTTCGAGTTTCTTCGTCGCTTCCTGGACCTCTCTATGGACTCCCATACCTCTCCGTTTGTCGATGACACCACGGAGTACTCTGACTTGGTCGGCGACTTCGTTGACCATGGTCGGAGTCGCAGTCATTTCCTCCGCAGTGTCATTCCTCCTTTTCCGGCGTGGTTCAGCTGAGCTTCTTAACTCAGTCAGAGCCTGGCACGACAGGGCTATCTGCTCAAGAAGGAATGCCAAATGAGTATTTGGCACCTCCTTCATGAGGCTTCCCTCCNCTTATCGGAATGGAGGGGACGCCGCGGTAAATTCGGATGTAATCAGGGTATCGGAGTTCGAACACGCTGCCGACACGAACGAATAAAGCGCGAGTCAGGTGTTCGAAATTTTTTCGGGCACAGGGGGGAGGGAGTGTCAGTCTATCCGGCTAGTCCACTAATGGCAGTTAACACTGTCGGTGGGCAAACCGACGTCGCGGTTNGGTGTCAGTCGATCCGGCTAGTCCACTAATGGCAGTTAACACTGTCGGTGGGCAAACCGACGTCGCGGTTAAGAACCAGCTGCCCCCCGTTCGAACCGTAAACCACCCGAGTAATGGCCAACGAAAATGCCCGCGTAGAATTACTACTCCAACAGTTGAGTTAGAATTCGAAACTGGCTTCGTCACAGCCCTACTCGACTCATAGGCGCATAAATCGTATGTAAAACCGGTAATTGCTTATAAATACGGAACTGTTTATAAAGGACACACTGACTCTGGGACTACTCAGCAGGAACAATACACTTAGGCAATAGANGCACTTTCCTTCTGGGCTAACCAGCTGGCATACTCGTATGCGTCCACTGCATCTCCAAGACCCGTGCCTGCGGCGACAAGAGTGGGGTTACTCATGTGCCGGGACAAGATCTCGCTGAGGGCGAGCTTGGTGGCTTGCACGATACGGTCGGTCGCGGTATCGCTACCGCCCCTCAGTGCCGACACGCAGCGAGACATGNGTACAACCGCTTGTTGGAAATTGGGCGCACGACACACGATCCGCAAACCAGATCTGACGCAGTTAGATATAACCGGCGACCCACAAACGCGCGCGTTATTAACACAGACGATATCTAATTACGCAACNTTATAAGGTATAACCCGTTCGGGACTAAACCCTACACCGGCGGAGAGGTCATCTCTCATCATTCTGAGGATGGAGGTCACCGAGCTGCGAAAGTCTTNGGTGGGTCGCACAAAATTAATCGAGCACGATATTCTATTGAAAGACCCGACTCCTATCGCACTAAAACCGTACCCCTACCCCCTGCACAAGCAGGAGGTTATTGACGATATGGTAAACGACATGGAGGCGCAGGGGCTAATAGAACCGAGTGTATCGCCGTGATCAGCACCGATAGTGCTGGCCAAGAAGAAGGACGGGACTTTTCATTTATGTATAGATTATNGTTTGACCATCTGTCAAATTCAGAGCGGGACATAGGGATGTCGTTACAGAAACGACCCCTGATGCCCGACCACTCATCTACCAAATCGCGGTTGGGATCTACGCTTCCGACAGTAACCTCGGTGTCCCTAAGGACACCGGAGGATGCCTGCTCCCCACATCCTCCAGCAGTAACTTGGGCGCGAACGCCCCCTGGACCCTGCCTCAACAGTCCAACGGTTTTTCCGCAGTCGCTGGATAACGACCGGGTCAAGCCTGCGTTAGCACTCTCCCCAGCCGGTCCTGGAGTCTCCGAAACTCCTGGCACCGTAACAGTTTTTTTATCCTGGTGTCCTTCCATATTTGGTTTTGAGGGTGTCCTTCCCTGCGTTTTACCTGCCGCCAGGGGATTTGTTTTCGGTGTTACCTTCACCTAGGTGGTCGCCTTACCAGGCTATCGGGCCCACCTGCCCGTTGTGAAATTACCTTCGATCGCTACCGCTTATTCGTCCACTTTAATGTGGCTTATTTCACGGCTAACCTGCATATCTGCAGGTTCCTCTATCCGCAACCTGAGGACGCGCCCGATTCCCCGAGCTAGGGACACTGCGCTCGTGCCGACGTTTCGTAGCCCCGTAGAGCCCGATCACACCGACACGGAATGGATAAGCGCCGTCGCTAACCGCTGCCTCGCGGAGGGTGAATTCCCCACGAGGTGGAAGAAGGCCAGGCTGGTGCTTCTGAGGAAGGGTGACAAGCCCGAGGGTCTCCCCTCGTCGTACCGACCGCTATGCATGTTGGACGACCTGGGGATGATCCTCGAGCGGCTGCTCGTCACCCGGATCGAAGCCCACCTGGCCTCAGTAGGGGGACTGGCCGAGGGCCAGTTCGGCTTTAGGAGAGGGAGGTCGACGGACGACGCGGCCTCCCTCTTTAGGGACCTGGCCCTCAGGGCCGAGAACGGACCGGGCTTCGGGGTGGCGGTGAGCCTGGACATCCGGAACGCGTTCAACTCCGTGCGATGGTCACACATCCTCGGAGCGCTGGACGCGTTTCGGGTGCCTCCGTACCTCGGGCGGATGATCCGGTCGTACTTCGGCGACCGGGTCATCACATACGAGGGCGCCGCGGGCCCGAGAACCAGACCTGTGACGGGAGGCGTCCCGCAAGGGTCGGTTCTCGGGCCTCTGCTGTGGAACATCGCGTACGACGCGGTCCAGAAGGTCATGGACAGCCTGGCGGGGCTCATGCCCAATCTGGGAGGACCGAGGGAGATGCGGCGCAGACTTCTCGTCAGCGTCGTACNCTAACTTCGCGCAAACCAAGACAACCGTGGGAGGTCATTAGTATCGACTTAATGGGTGAGTACCCCAGAACATCAAGGGGAAAAATGAACCTGTTTNCCAGAACATCAAGGGGAAAAACGAACCTGTTAGTAGCAACTGACTGTTTCAGTCGCTGGACCGAAGCGTACCCGATAGGCGCAGCGACTACAAAAACGATTGTAGACACGCTCGAACGCGAATTTTTCTCACGTTTTGGGTACCCCCGCGTATTGCTTTGCGACAACGGACGGAATCTGGTTTCTAACGAAATGATTAACGCGATAAATAGATGGGGGGCGGAAGCCTGGACCACACCTATTTATCATCCGCGCGCAAATCCGGTAGAACGAAAAAATCAGGAGCTAAAAAAAGGTCTCCGCGCCCTACTAGTAGAGGGCGACCATAACACCTGGGACACCAAAATACTNCCTACTAGTAGAGGGCGACCATAGCACCTGGGACACTAAAATACCGTCGATACTATTTGCGTTGCGTAATCGTCGGAATGAAAAAACCGGTTATCCGCCTTCCGTACTCGTTCTCGGCCGAGAGGCGAAACGACCTGGTGACTGGGCGGTCGTACATGTAAACACGGCAACTGCCGACAATGTAAACAATAGCCGTCCATCACCCAAACAGCAGGCCAGCAAAATTGTAGATAACGCTCCGACGACACGCGTAGTAAAACCTTTTACGGTCGGAGACGTGGTGTATTATAAAGCACACCATTTATCTAATAAACAAAAAAAAATTTGCGCCGAAGTGGTGGGGCCCTGTCAGACTAGTGGAAAAAGTAGGCAAAGGGGTGTTTCTGACAGATCAAAATCCCCCACGCAAACTTCACGTAGCATGTTTAAAATTAAAATAGTTGTCATGTACTACAAATTACGGCCCGAATACGGGCTGTCGTCGAGGTATAGTAGTGCTAACGGGCTGTTTTATTTTCAGCATGTCTTGTCGGAAGTGTGGAGAGCGTGATGGCCTGGTACGCGACCTCCTTCGCCGGTTGGCGGAGGCGCTCGACGTCCCGCTGGCCAACGTCCCAGCGATCCGTGCGACGGTCGAGGCGGCCCGGAGCGCAGCGTTGCATCAGATCCTGAGGGACCCGATCGCGAACGCTTTCTATACCCGGGGAGTGAGGGACGGCCGTGCGGCGTCCCTCCGCGAAACCCGAAGGGATATCGTCACGGTGCCGGTGGTCCCGCGGTCTGTGCCGGGGGAGGGTGGTGCCTCTCCCACACAGCGCCCGGTTACCGCTGGCGCGGCGGTGTAGCGATCGACGAACCGACGGCGTCGGGCCGCCGATCGTCCAGCCCCGGCGCCCTACACCCGGGACAGAGCGGCCGACGTGGCGAGCACGTCCTCCGGGACGGGCTCGGCCACCCGGCCGCCACCGGCACACCCAGGGTATAGGAAGCTTACTCCCTCCGACGTACATCGGAGGGAGCGCATCAATCGGGCCTTCAAAGAAAGGAACGACCGGGAGAGGGAGGCGGCTCTCCGTCTACCAACCGCACCGGCGGCCCCGATGCCGGCGCCACGGACTCGTCTACCCCCTCTCTCGGAGATCGTCCGGACCGCCAGCTCCGCCGCAACAACCGCCGCAGTGGGACCGTCGCCCATGGATGTCGAAGACGACCTGGGACACGCGGTGGAAGCTTTTCTAGCGGATGCTCCCTGTCCTCCTCCTCCTACTGACTCCCCTCCTGAAACTCCTCGAGCCGAGTAATCGGTCGAGGAGTTTCCTTCCACTACCTCCTCGGTCCTTATGTCATCCGCAGTTACGGATGACGGGACCGAATCGTCCTTTCCCTCTTGCCAGCGAGACTGAAGGTTTCAGTCTAATACGGTAAGTCTTAAAAAAAAAAAAACGCAATATCAGTGACCATCCACACATTCAAGGAACATGGCGGTAAGTCAACAATTGTTTATTACTTTTATCTACTGCGTACGTTACGACAATTTGTTTACAAATATCGGCCGGGTCAAGAAATTGACTGACGGCTTGGTGGGGGGGGAGTTGACACGGCACCGCCTTTTGCTCTAGGCTGGCGCTCACCCGTGTCTCTCTCGATATCAGCCGTCCAGCTATTAATATGACAATCGGTTGTCATCGGTCGTCTCCCCGCCCTTGACACTGAGATAAGGCCGCCGCCGAATATGGATTACCGATATTGCGTCCTGTTCCGTTTTCGACGTACACCTCGACTGGTGGGTTATTTTTGGTGCTGTTTTTTTCGTTTTCGACGTACACCTCAACTGGTCGTTCTTAATTTTTTTTGTTTTCTGTGATCCTCTGTGTTCTATTTTTGGATTACGAAATAACTCGATGACGGTAGTGATTTAAATTGGAGTATATTAATTAAGATTTAACTATTACTCATTATATATATATATATAATCGCGTACACTTGTGCGGTTGTACCATTTGTGGATTACGCAATAATATTTAATATGTCACCTTTATTAAATTTAAGAAAATTAAATTCTGCTCATATTCCTAGTGCAATTCATAAAAAAGTCGAAGAAGTATCTTTAAATTTACATGCTGAGTTAGAAGCTATTCCTAAATTTGCATTAAGTTCTAAACTTATTCAAACTTCTAATTTTCGGAATATGACGAATTGATTAACAAATTAAAAGAAAAGATGATTGTTTCTTCAAAAGAAGATAAAGTTAAGATTATTAGTTTATTGCCCAATTCGTGGTCACGAGATAAAATATGTAGAGAGTTTAATGTCTCCGAATTTATGGTTCGAACAACTCTTGAGTTAGTTAAAAAAGAAGGAATTTTACCTCAACTCCAAAAAAAAAAACTGGTAATGTTATTAGTAATGAAATAGTTGAGCTCGTTTTTAAATTTTATGACGATGATAAAAATAGTAGGATCTGCCCTGGTAAAAAAGATTATTGGTAGATCTAAATTTTGTGTACTCAATCCTAAGTGGTGTATTAGGGTGGCCCTCAAAAATCGAATGTCTTTTTTTTTTACGCTACCCCTTAATTTTTTTTTAATGGTCAAAAAAATGAGCTGTGCAAAATTTGGGACCGATCCGTTAAGGTTAACCCGTGCCCCCGGGCCTATTCAGTTGAGTCGAAGAGTCAAATTTAATAGAAATTTAATAGAAAACTTAGAATTATAAAAGTAAAACTCAAGTAAAGGAAATTTTACAAGAAATTCAAAAATAATAACTTCAATGTTGTTTTCTCAATAAATAGCCCACAAAAACACTACATACAGTAAAAAACATGTGAAAGTCTTAAAATACGTTATAACTGATTTTGTTGATTTTTAATTATTTATTTTCATTTTATTTTTTGGAAAACGCAAATTCGTTTAAAAAAAGACTCTAGAAGTTTAATTTTTTATGCCAAGTACGATAATTATATTAGATTTATTATTTTATGGACAGTTAATTAATAATTAATTACAAATTTAACAAAATTGATTGTATTATTACATTTTGTCGTATCAATATATCAATTTTGGTTTACTGAATCACTTTAAGATAGTACCAATTATATTATTATTAAAGATAAGTATATTCGAGTTATTTTCACAACTGAAATAATGTGTGTCGTATAAATGCAGCAGACAAAATATTTTTATACATGTAATATGAAAAGTGGACAATTTAATTATTCATTCAACTTTTAACTTAATCGATAATACAAAACATAATATTAGAAAATTATTAGTTTTTCATAAAATAAAACCAGTTCTGTTTTTAGAGAATTATCAAATTCCTTTAAATATTGATGATTCAGTCTTGTCGTATACATTTTTTTATTTCTTTAAATAATTCTTTTAAATATTTAAATTTAAATATTTCTTTAAATAGTGATTGGAGGTTAAATATTTANTATTTATTTAAATAGTGATTGGAGGTTAAATATTTATAAATGTAAATGAAAACAAAAATTGAATTGTAGAATAATTATAATTAAAAAGACATATTGAAAACTTTATTATGGAATAGAACTATAAACATTGAATTATCAGTTAAAAATCCAAAATTAGTAATGAAAAATTTATTACAAGTATTATAGAAGAAAAATTAATACATAAAAAAAAATTTGAATAGAATTTTTTTTATTACTAAAAAAATTAAAAAAAATTAAGCTGATCCATTTACTTATCTTAACAATAGTTAACATTCAAAATTAATATGGTAATCATTATTTTTTTTTTACCTTGCATATTTTAGGTAAATTTGTACATTATTACCATTGATAAATAAAATATTTATTTTTCCAAAAATGTAATATATTAAATATGTTTTGTTCTTTCTCCTTAATTCGTATTAATTTCGTTTCTAAACTGCCATAATAATTTTCTATTTTAAAAGACATTCTTTCATATTATTGTGTTTTTTTTATTAATGGTTCATATGTGAATATTTATTATTATTTCATGGATTTGAAACGTTTCTACGGTTTGTTCTCTTTAAATATAAAAAAATATAACACAAATTGTTCGACTAATCGATTTGTTCTGATTTATTTTTATATAAAGATGAATATATACATATATTAATAAACTAACTACTATATCAGTCTTATTTTAGAAACTATTTAATTTGGGGTGAAATAAAAGTATAACCCTCTGGATCACGGTTGGTAACGAGTAGTTACGAACACCGTTGCAAAAAGGTTAAAGGGATTTTTACAAAAAGACAGTTATCTCGATCACGGTTGATAACACGGAGGTTATGATCACCGTTGAAGATGAACTGTATTGTATAAGTGGTGGAATCTAACCCTTTGGATCACGGTTGGTAAAACGTTTATTACGAGCACCGTTGCACAGGATTAAAGAGGAATATTTAGGAATGACTAGCAATCTTGATCACGGTTGATAACACGATGGTTATAATCACCGTTGAAAATTATATATGTAATAAGGAAAAAATAAAGAAAACTTACTCGATGGACAAAATGAAATGATGAATTATTATATGAAGACTAGTTGGCAATGACCACTGCAAACACTAGTAAAACGAAAAACTAAAAAAAAACTATTAAAATTTTTAGAGAATAATTATGCAAGTAATNGACGTATTGTACATCTTAGAGAATAATTATGCACGTAGTGACGGTGTACTTTATGCTACCCGTCACCACCGGAGTAGTGTAGAACACAATTGCCCACATATTATTTATTTTTAAAAACCTTCCAAAAACAAAAAGAATATTCTAATTTCCTATTTTCGAGTTCTCGCTAAGACTGTTATATAAAATAATCATTACAATAAATATAATAAAAAATAATAATAGATAAATACTTTAACTTACATTTTTTGAATAAGGGTTGTCGAACAGCGCTGTCCAGTGGACTTTCTTGCAACTGTCAACCAATGATAAAGCAGTAGCGTAACGCTACAACTGTACCTCCCTAAAAAAATTTTTTTTTTTTTTTTTTTAATAATTAATGAGATAAATGACTTTTTACCCCTTTGTTCATATTTACAAAAATAATTATAATATTAAAATGATGCAGCTAATTTCTTCAATAAGGTTCTGCTTGGAATCTCATAGCCTTTTTGAATGAGTACCTGTTCAATAAGTTGCCGCTTGACTTTGGTTTTACACCTGATTTTCTTCCCAATATTTTTGCTTATTTTTTTAATAATTTGTTCTATTTTTTTGTTGTCGTTGTCTTTATTATATGGAATATCGTTTGCCAATTTTTCCCGTATCAAGTTGATATCTTCATCGTCCGGTTGGGTAAGATTTCTTTTGGTAAAGTTGTTAATATTAATTTCCGAAATTAGTTTGAGTTCTGGTAAAGATTCAAGATTTTCATAGTCGAAAATTAATGGAGGCCCACGAATAATCTTTGATTTTTTTATCCTTTCAGTTTGCGCTGCGAGTTTATTTGTTTCTTTGTCTTCAGTATTCTCTCTTCTCTTTACCATAATCATATCTTCGTTTAATTGTTCGAAAATGTATTCTTTGTCAAAATTACTTTCTTTGACTTCTGGCAGTTTATTTGGTTGTGTTTTTTCAAATTGAATATCTTCCTCATCGGACCATTCCATGTCTAATATTTCTTTTTCATTAAAATATCGTCCCATTAGACTCTCCATCTCCTCGTATACTTCCATTGCCAATACCGGGGTTTTGTTCATAGTACGGACAATAATACGGACGCAGGTTTCTCACGTTTTGAATGCTGTCTTTTTTAGGGTTCTGTAATTCACAAATTAAAAACGTATTTTCGCCTAACTTTTTTTTTATTTTATACGGTCCCTTATATAGAAGAAATAATTTTTTTACTTCTCTCTCTATAGCTGATGAACGGTTGTGATTTTTCACTAATACCAACTGATGCTCGTAATAGTTAATGAAAGTTTTATTATTATCAGCTTTTGCTTTTCTATTTTTTGCTTTATCCCTTATGTTTTTTCTAACTATTTCTACTATATCCTCGTTTATTATTACTTCAGGGAAATTAATAATTTGTTTTATTGGTCTTATAGGTGGTTTCTTTTTAAATACCTCCCAGGGTGTTTTATTAGTAGTATCGGAAATACTATGGTTAATCCAACATTCTGTTTTTTCTAAAAAATTAGCCCAGTTAGTATGTTGTGCGTGACAAAACGTCCGCAGAATTCTACCTATTTCCCTATTTGTACGTTCTATTGGATTACTTTGAGGGTTATAAACTGCCGTAAACTTACATTCAATTCCTACATTCCTTAAACATTCTTTCCATTTTTTTGACTGGAATTGTGTACCATTATCTACTAAAATTTTTTTCGGGGTACCTTCCTTTACTATATATTCTTTTATTACCCTATTTAATATAGCGGTTGTAGTAGCTTTTTTAAGAGCATATAGTTTTACATATTTTGAAAATGTATCAATAATAGCTAATACATATTGTACGCCTCCCCTACTCTTAACTAGTGGTCCTAATAAATCTAATGAGCAAACCTCTAATATTTGTGTTGGTGTGTGATTTATTTGGGGTCTTGCCGTATTTTTATTAAATACCTTTGCCTTTTGACACAGATCACATGACCTTATTATTTTTACTGCTATTCTAGACATACCTTTATAAACACAGTTTTCCTTCAATATTTTGTATACCTTGTTCGCCCCTATATGGCCAAAACTTATATGTGTTTCCCAAATCAATTCTTTTATTAAAACCCTTGGTATCATAACACGCCATTCTTTATTAACATCTATTCTCTCTAATAATGTGTCCTCAGTAATTATGTGATGTTTATATTCTGACGGATTTAAATTAACTTTGTATTTTAACTTTCTTATAATCTCATCCTCGTTTTGTATTTTACTTATATTTTTTAATTTGTTAGTAAGTTCTCTACTATACTGAATTGAAATTATTTTTGCGATAACTAATTTTTTCGCGTCACCCGGAATTACTTCCTGATTATAAACCGGATATCGGGTCAAAGTATCTGGTACTATATTATATTTTCCCTGTATGTATTTTATTTCTAATTTAAATTCTTGTAAAAATAATATCCATCGTGTTAAACGATTGTTTAATAATTTACAATTACGCATAAAAATCAATGACTGGTTATCAGTCCATATAATAGTTGGAAAACCTAAAATATAATTTCTAAATTTTTGACTACAGATTCTAGTTTTTGGAAATAGATTTATTTTGATTATGAATTTAATACTTCAAAAAACATGCTCAACTTGATAGTTTCTTTACAATAAATAACAAATTATACTTAAATAAAAAAGGTATTATAGAAAAATATTATTTCCCATAAAAAAATATGTTGATCCATACACTTTTCAATAAGTTATAGCATTATGAAGAATGTTTTTTACAAAAATCGTATTTTTTTTTATTAACTTTGATGTCTGTTTTCAGAATGAAGATAAAATAAAGTCCGAATTTTTTTTTCTTTAATAAAGTATATTACATTAGCTTTAATTTAAGATATATAAATATATAAATAGATATATATTTATAAAAGTTAAGTTGAAAAAGTAAATTTTTTGTGAAAAAGTTGTCATTTGAATCCCTCCCTGTGGGAAGGTAAAGGGTCAAATTTATAAAAAAAATACATCAGATGATTGGTAAAGACATTATGCGTCTATAAGAAAAAATTATATTGATTTGTTCGTTTTTGAAAAAGTTTTGGCAGTTTTAAGTAAAAAAAAATTGAAAAACTTTCGAAAATTAGCGATTTTTAAATTTGTAATTTTTTTGGAGGTTGAAAAAATCGGGGAACGAAAAATATTAATTTTTCTCATTTTTTCGTTTTTTGTGGCACAGTGGTGACGTAGCATAGTTGGATTAAGTATAATGATATCTGACAGTGATTAAAATCACTATCATAAGAAACGCTTCAATGCAAATCTGTAGATAGTGTTTAATTCTAAGAAATTGATGGATAATTACAAAAGCAACATTAACCTTAATATTAAAATAGCATATTTTTGAATACGGTAGCCATTTGCGCATAGAAGATAGGTCGTCGGGACAAATTTTTTTTTTTTATAGTACATAAAATATGCTCTAATTTGATATACGAGGGACGTCCAGAAAGTAAGGTTACAACATGTATTAAAACTTGAAAAATGGATATATTTAAATGAAATTTACAAGATAAGTGTCAAAACATGTCATTATTTCTCTACATAATCGCCATTGAGATCAATACATTTTTGAAGCCTAGGGACCAGTTTTTGTATACCCTCGTCGTATACCTTCCGCTCCACCTGCCGAAGCCAATTTTCAACAGCATCTTGGACTTCCTCGTCAATTGAAAATCGTTGTCCACCCAAGAACTCCTTCAATTTATTGAAAAGATGATAATCCGATGGTGCCAGGTCCGGGGAGTAGGGTGGGTGAGTCACAATATCCCACCCAAATGAAACGAGCAGGTCCTGAGTGAAACGGGTGGTATGAGGTCTAGCGTTGTCATGAAGGAGTGACCCACCACGAGTTAACATTCCTCTCCTTTTGTCTTTGATTTTTTTTTTCAACTTCTTGTGAGTGTCTCACAGTATGCAGCTGCATTTATGGTAGTTCCTTTAGGCATAAAATCGACCAATAATAACCCTTTCCGGTTCCAAAAAACAGATGACTTGATCTTCCTCTCTGAAAATTAAACTTTGAATTTTTTGATTGATGGTGAATGTGTATGTCGCCACTGTTGAGATTGCCTTTTTGACTCGGGAGTATAGTGACACACCCATGTTTCGTCACTAGTCACAATTGAGTCAAGAAATGTTTCACCCTCGCTTTCATACCGTTCAAGAAACTCGCATACAGCCAAAACACGATTTTGACGATGTTCTGGAGTCAACATTTTTGGCACCCACCTTGCACACAACTTCCTATAACCAAGTTTTTCTGTTATAATTTCACCCAGATGACTTCGTGAGATATGTGGGAAACTTTCACTAAGGGCATCAAGAGTTACACGATGATCATCGCGAACTTTTTCTTCAACCTGCTGCAGAAGCTCATCTGAAATTACGGATGGTCTTACACACCTTTCTTCGTCGTGAGTGTCAGTACGGCCTTCTTTAAATAATCTAACCCACTTGGTAACATGCTGACGTGTCATCACCTCGCATCTATAGGTTTCCACGAGCTGGCGATAAATACTGCCCGCGGATTCGTTACGTAAAGTAAGGAACCTAATAACAGAGCGTATCTCACACCTACGGTAGGTGGAGCGATTGGACGACGAACTGTTTGACGTGTTTGGCTGCTGTGACGACATTTCGTAACGGACTGAGGCGTTTGATGATTTGTTTTGATCGATAAAAAATTCTCTACATGACAGAGGTGACAACTCTGAAAAACAAAATTCCCTACGTCATACACAGGCCTTGTAACCTTACTTTCTGGACGTCCCTCGTATGTTTAAAGAACACAGTATTTCCGGAACATTTTCAAAATTTAAGTTGAAAAAGTTAATTTTAAATCCCCCCAAATATGCAGGTTAAGTGTTAGATTTTCAAATAAATGATATCAAATGAAAGGTAAATATCTAAGTTTTTAGTATAAAAAAAAATTATGTTGATTTGTTGATTTTTGAAAAAATTATGGAAGTTTTAAGAAAAAAAAGACAAAATTTATCGATTTTTAAATTTGTAATTTTTTTGAAGGTTGAAAAAAACGGTAAACGAAAAATATTAATTTTTCTCATTTTATTTTCATTCAAAATTANTAATTTTTCTCATTTTATTTTAATTCAAAATTACCCCTAGTTGTCTCCTAATTTGTATAAAAGTTAGAATTTAAAATTATTTTTATTCGTGGTGTTTTTTTTTAGCTATTTCAGTAGAAATATTGGAATTATTTATTCACGCTCAAGTTAAGACATTACGCCGTAAAATAACATTACTATATTTTTCCAAAAATTTGCGATATAAAATAAAAATATGTGTTCATTAAAATAATTTTAGAAAAATTTGATATTCTTGGTTTAATATACTTAAAAATATTTCCATCAAAAAAACTTTTCTATAATTTTTAGCTTTGTGGAATTATTGTGAGATTGTGAAGGTTTTACCGTGTTCTATGTTTTTTATCGAATCGATTTTGTTAATTTATGCTTTATAATTGGGATGCTTCTTTTAGTTTTCATAGGCGACAAAATCAAAATACGGGTCTTTTGATAAATTATAGAGAAGATTTCAACTTTGCACAATATTTATTTTAATGTTGAGTTTTAATCATGTATTTAATAGATAACAATTATAAAATGCAAATATATTAGTAATTAACAATTAAAACATGAATTTTATTTAAATAAATAATCAGTTTCTAATTTTTAAATTGTGCACAGATGTCCTTGTGCGCATATGCCCCAGGTCGCAATTGTCGTAGATCTTTATTAATGATATAATAAAAGAATATTTTTGAGGCAATTATTTTGATAAAAGAATTTTTTTTATAATATGTAAAAAATAATATACAGAGTTTTCAGTAAGTAAGGAAACAGGTAAATTGTTACAAAAAATGAGAACAGAAACTCGTTTCTTTACCTACTGAACGGTATAATAATAAAGTTACACAATTGTTTTATGTCAACAACAAAGTAAAGTTATATTTTTAATGTTTAGTAAATATAAGTTGTATGTAATGTACAATGTGTCTGGTTTGAATCCTAGTATAGCTGGTTAATAAGTATATCTAAGTAAGGCGGAGTTGGTTAGCCATGATGATAATTGGCGATAGATGAATCGTTGAATAATATAATTTATTAACAATATAAATAAGCTACAAGTGATAGTATCAAAAACTATGTCTATAACAGCTACTCAAACATAACTGCTCTTTATTAGTTCGACGTCAGTAGTTTCGGGTTACAGNCAGCTACTCAAACATAACTGCTCTTTATTAGTTCAACAAGTAGAAGGAGAGGTGGAAAGTTTTAAGTATTTAAAATGAATTGTGCAAAATAATGATGGTATTGACGAAGAAGTATGACACAGAATTAAGTGTGGGTGGTTGAAGTAGAGAAAAACGTCTGGTGTGTTATGCGACAAAAGAATTGCAAATTACTCTTTCGTTGACTAGCATATAGACCCAACGGCGATATACAAAGAGCGCACAAGGGTGTGACAATCGTTAAGGGAGATATTTCCCGAGTAGCATTATTTTGGTTCACGATCAGTTCAAGCGACCTACGAGTGCTAATAGAGTTCAATTTTTAATAATGAATCGTGTAATTTTTTATAAGTTCTATGAAAGTTCAACGTTCAATAAGTAACCGAGCAATTTTTAGTAATTGTTGAGACCGTTCAATGTTCAAAATAATTGTACGGATTCACCAACATTCTTTCATTATATTGAAAGAATCGTTATAACGGTTATAACCGTTCAAATAGTTTTATTCACTTATATTGTTATAAGACATATTATCCCTTGATTAGTAAATTAATAAAAAAACTTTAAAATAATAGTCATAAAATATTTTCATTGAGACTATAGCGCGAATTTAACGTACGAACTTTTGACGGAATAACCAGATGTGTCAGTAACCGTTGACCAAGAGAGGGGGTGAGGCGAGGAGCCTAGAATTCTCAATATTAACCTACTACTATTTATTATTTTGCTCTTCAATTTAAATTAAATGTACTTACATTTTATTGAACTTTTCAGTTAAATATATATGTGAGAGTGAACAGGGAAAAAGAGCAGTCTTGACAAATTATCTAGTCGCTGTGAAAATGGCGAATGTCTCGAAAACATAATTTGTAAAAAGAGTAAAAAAATCGTTAATGTTTTGAAAAAATGTCACAGTAAAAATTAAATAACAAATAATAATCACGCGATTTAAACTGTTGGTCAACGGTCATACTTCTTCGTTAATACCATCATTATTTTGCACAACTCATTTTAAATACTTAAAACTTTCCACCTCTCCTATCAGGTCCTCGCTTATTATCAATTATTATCAGTATAGAAAATATGAAAAATTGTTTTGTTACTCCACCCACACTTTTGACTCTAGTACTAGAATCATCATACATATCCGCTATTATATTAATGTACATTTTGGGAATCTTTTTCATATCAATTATCAAAAATCTTTATAATCTTTTACTCGTTTTACACTATCTCTTTATCACATAAAATAATTAATCTGTAGGGATTAACTAAAATTTAAGATAACATATCATAATAAATATTTTTAGTATCGCGGTGTCCATCAATCCGAAAACACTTAGTATATGTAATTTTATATATATATATATATATATATATGTGGGTACTATTGGTATCTAGATGGCACCACTTCCAGGGTCTGGAGATAGATAGTGGTATCAAGTATATAGAGGGAGATTAAATCAAGTCGTGAGTCGGCTAAGACGTGTCTCTATGTATATTCTTTAGTTTATAAGTGTATTCTTTTTTATATAATATTTTTGTGTTGTGTGAATATTTTATATAGAGTTATCGTGTGTAATTAAATATATGTGTTATTTTTGTTTGTTAACATTGAATAGAGTTTTTGTGTATTAATTTATAAATATATAAATTAAATAATAGTATTGCGTCTTCGCTCTGTTCCTGTAATTGCCTGTTTGCATTTTCCCACATTTTTTGGGGGCCTGTCCGGGATAATCATCGGTCAACAAACGGGAATAGAGATTGGAGAAGATATCTTGTCTACTCAACATCCGGAAAAATTCAAACTATTTGTCGTGTATTATATAAGTGTTGTTAGTGACGAAAATATATAAAACGTTTTTGTAACTGTATTAGTATACGACTCCATTTTGGTTGAGTAAACGCGCAATATTTTTTTGTTCGTTTTCGCGAGATCTAGTTATTGTTAATCGGTTTCTAACATCAATTTGAATTTGATTAAACTTTTTGATTATATAACAGTTCGAGATGCCTAAAAATAAAAATTTTAATGAAACTATGGACGAAGTTTCTAGACTTCGAGAGGAAGTATTTGCTTTGAGACTTGAGCATAGCAAATCTCATTTAAGATTTAGAGATGTTGAAGAATCACTGTCAAAGTTTTCTGGTGATGATGCTTATCCAGTTAATCGATGGATTGAAGAAATTGAAGAAATGGCTAGTGTACTACGTTGGTCCGATCCTGAGAAGTTAATTTATGGTAAACGTTTATTAATGGGAACGGCTCAATTATATATTCAATCGGAAAGAGGAATTACTACTTGGACAATTTTAAAAGATAAACTGAAGAATGAGTTTAAAAGTCGTATGAACACAGCTGCTATTCATCGTTCACTATCTGAGCGATTTAAGAAAACTGATGAATCATATCAGCAGTAGNAAAATTGATGAATCGTATCAGCAGTATGTTTTCAAGATGAAACAGATTGCTCAGCTAGGCAATATTGAAGAAGATTCTCTTATTGATTATATTATAGCTGGTATAAGAGACTTGGAAGTCAACAAGATGATACTGTATTGCGCTACATCCATTGATGAGCTAAAATTGAAATTTGAACTGTATGAGAAGATGAAGTTAAACTTAAGGGCAAATACAAAGTCAAACATAAATTTCAGCGAAAAAAAATATTTGAATGAATTGCCTAATGCTTCATTTAAATCATATAAACATGAAGGTCAATCAGCAAACATTAATCGTTGCTACAACTGTGGTGCAAAGGGTCACCGTTCTAGTTCTTGTCTTGATGCTAGTAAAGGATTTAAGTGTTTTTATGCCAGGAATTTGGTCATAAAGCATCATCATGTTCTTATCGTCCATCAACTAGTCAACCAAATACTGATAGAAGTCAAAGAGATGAAAATGTTAAAATACAAGTGAATCAAGTTAATGATGTCATATATCCTATTAATCGTATAAGTAAATTAGTTGATATACAAGGTGTAGAAACTAATGCTTTAGTTGATACTGGTAGTGATGTGAATCTCTGTCGAAGGTCATTTATGTTGAAGTTAGATGAAATCACAATTCGTAAAGATAAAACTCTACTAGGAGGACCAGGAGGAGTTAAGTTCTATACAGAAGGTGTATTTACTTGCAAATTAAGTGTTGATGGATCATCATATACTATTGATATTTATGTTGTCCCTGATGAAGCCATTACATGTGACCTGTTAGTAGGAAAAGTTATATTTCAAACAAGTGCTGAACTGCACATAAATCCTAAGTGTGTGAGAATAACTAAATTTGAAGAAGAAGAAAATCAAATAATGTCTATTAATATACCTTGTAATGAGCTCAACATAGGTACATCAACTTATACAGAGGAAATTAATAATATAGTGAAAGATTATGAACCAAATAAAGTAAAACATGCACCGATTGAAACAGTTATTTTACTAATGGATGAAAAACCGGTATATCAAAGACCACGGCGCCTATTTCCAGCGGAAACATGTGAAGTTGACAAACAAATAGAGGAATGGTTACAAGAAGACATTATTAGACCTAGTTGTTCGGACTATGCTAGTCCAATAGTTTTGGTCAGGAAGAAAGATAACTCTCTACGTCTCTGTGTAGATTAGAGGATGTTAAATAGGAAAATAATCAAAGATATACACTCTTTTCCATTAATAGATGACCAAATAGATAAATTACAAGGAGCTTCTGTCTATACAACTCTTGATTTGAGAAATGGATTTTTCCATGTTCCAGTTCATAAAGATAGCATTAAGTACACCTATTTTGTTACACCTAGTGGGCAATATGAATTTCTGCGAACCCCTTTTGGACTGTGTGTGTCACCTCCTATTTTTCAAAGATATATTAACTTTGTTTTCAAAGATTACATTCAAAAGAGATGTTTATTAACATATATGGATGATTTAGTGATATTAGCTAGTAGTTATGAAGAAAGTATTGAACTTTTAAAACAAATATTGCAAACTGCTTCTGAATATGGACTACACATTAAATGGAGTAAGTGTCAGTTTTTACATACAGAAATTGAATATCTAGGATATCGAATTTGTAAAAATACTATAAGACCTTCAACATTGAAGACTGCTGCAGTTATAAATTTTCCTTTACCTAAGTCAACAAAAGCAGTGCAAAGTTTTCTGGGTCTTACTGGGTACTTTAGAAAATTTATAAAGGACTATTCATTGATTGCTAAACCTTTGACTGATCTATTACATAATGGAGCTAAGTTTAAATTTGGAAAAGAAGAACAAGATGCTATAAATATGCTGAAAAGAAAACTGGTGGATAATCCAGTGTTACATATATATAATCCTCATGCTGAAACGGAACTACATACCGACGCAAGTGCTAATGGTTTTGGGGCTATATTGTTACAAAAGGATGCTTATGATGGTAATTTTCATCCAGTATACTATTCTAGCAGAAAGACCAGTGATGCCCAAAAAAGATATCATAGTTATGAACTAGAGGTACTTGCTATTATTGAAGCATTGAAAAAGTTTAGAGATTATCTCTTGGGTATACAGTTTAAGATTGTAACTGACTGTGCTGCATTTACAAAGACAACAAAGACAATGAAGAAAAAGGATTTGNTGACTGTGCTGCATTTACAATGACAATGAAAAAAAAGGATTTGGCGACTAGAGTTACAAGATGGGCTTTACTGCTTGAAGAATTTAGTTATACAGTTGAACACCGAAGTGGATCTCGTTTACCCTATGTTGATGCTCTTAGACGATATCCTGAATGCTTAGCGATTGAAAATGAATTTTTGATTAAATTACGAAGAGCCCAAAAGATGGATTCGGAGATTAGCGCATTGATGGAAGTTCTAGCTGTTTCGACTCATCAAAACTATTTAATTGAACATGATCTACTGTACGAGATGAAAGATGGCCAAAAATTGTTTGTTGTTCCTAGATCCATGCAAAAGGAAGTAATCAGAAAAGCACATGAAATAGGACATTTTGGATGTAAAAAAGTTGAAGAACTATTGAAGAAAGAATATTCCATGTCAAATATGAAAACAAAAATTGAGAGTATTGTAAGAAATTGTATTCCGTGTATATTGGCAAGTCGAAAAAGTGGTAAGCAGGAAGGTTACTTGAATAGTATTAATAAAGGTGATTTTCCATTAGTTACCTATCATATAGATCATTTGGGACCATTAGCTGCTACAGCTAAAGGATACAAATATATATTTGCAGTGATTGATGGTTTTAGCAAATTTTGTTGGTTATTTCCTACCAAGACTACTACATGTAAGGAAGCCATTGATANTGTATTTATAAACTCATAACAATGTGCCTTACTATCATTGATAATAACAATGCTGTGTACCTGCTAATATCGATGTCATAAAAAATCAATTAGCTACCTGTATTTGTAATCCCTTGTGTATTATACCTATATATTAACTCAAAAATTTGAAACTTTAAATGATTATATCTAATAAACAAATTAAGTTATATTAAAAATTTAAATGCCATTTACTATTAAATTAAAATNATTTTGGATGTAAAAAAGTTGAAGAACTATTGAAGAAAGAATATTCCATGTCAAATATGAAAACAAAAATTGAGAGTATTGTAAGAAATTGTATTCCGTGTATATTGGCAAGTCGAAAAGGTGGTAAGCAGGAAGGTTACTTGAATAGTATTAATAAAGGTGATTTTCCATTAGTTACCTATCATATAGATCATTTGGGACCATTAGCTGCTACAGCTAAAGGATACAAATATATATTTGCAGTGATTGATGGTTTTAGCAAATTTTGTTGGTTATTTCCTACCAAGACTACTACATGTAAGGAAGCCATTGATAAAATGAAAACTTTGTCTACTACTTTTGGGAATCCAGAAAGAATTGTGTCAGATAATGGAGGAGCTTTTATTTCACAAGAATTTTCTGATTACTGTAGAAAAGAAAACATCCAACATGTAACAATTACTACAGGAATACCAAGAAGTAACGGGCAAATAGAAAGATTAAATGCAATTATTATTCCAGTCATTACCAAATTAAGTTTAGATCAGCCCGAACATTGGTACAAGAATGTTGCTCACGTACAAATTGCATTAAACAGCTCCTTTCAGAGAAGCATCGGTATGACACCATTCAAGTTGACATTCGGTGTTGAGATGAGACATCCTCAATATTTTGAGTTGACTAAAATAATTGAGGAAGAATATACAAATGCTTTTGTGGAAGAGAGAGATGAATAGCGTAAGGAAGCAAAAGAACAAATTTTTAAAGCTCAAGAAGAACAGCGTAAAACTTTTAATAGAAAGAGAAAGGAAGCACATAAGTATCACCTAGGTGATTTGGTTGCTATTTTGAGGACACAATTCAAGCCACTTTCCAAAATTCATAAAAAGTTTTTGGGCCCATACCAAATAACCAAACGTAGAGGACCAGACAGATATGAAATGGTCAAAATTGGTGAGTCTGAAGGTCCCATTAGAACATCATCTGGTGTTGACTATATGAAGCCATGGAGCCAATTAGATACAGATGATGAAGAAGAGATGGAAAACTGCCAATCAGTCGAGACGACTGATCAAGAAGAGGGTCGAAATGTGGGTACTATTGGTATCTAGATAGCACCACTTCCAGGGTCTGGAGATAGATAGTGGTATCAAGTATATAGAGGGAGATTAGATCAAGTCGTGAGTCGGCTAAGACGTGTCTCTATGTATATTCTTTAGTTTGTAAGTTTATTCTTTTTTATATTTTTTATTTCTGTGTTGTGTGAATATTTTATATAGAGTTTTCGTGCGTATTTAAATATATATGTGTNTCACATAAAATAATTAATCTGTAGGGATTAACTAAAATTTAAGATAACATATCATAATAAATATTTTTAGTATCGCGGTGTCCATCAATCCGAAAACACTTAGTATTTGTAATTTTATATATATATATAATATTTTTAATGTTGAAAAATTATTAATTATTATAAATTTTAATTGTAGTATTTTTAATAAAGGAAATTATATATACTACAAATCTATGACCTATTACTCCTACTCTTACACGATTATAATTCTGTCACTTTTCCTAACTACTTCTACTACTTTACTTTTCATCAGCTCATCCATTATTATCCCTACACCTCGCTTTGTATTGGTATTAACTAAGTATAATATTTTAAAACCTCCACTTATAGTTTCCTGCACACAACAAATATTAACTTTTCTCCTCTTCAATACTTCTATTAATTTTCTATTTCTAACAGTTAATTTTTCAACATTCCACGTACCAATTCTTAATTTGTATTTATCTTTCTCACCTATACATGAGTCCAGCCAAGAGTTGAGTGATGATGCCCCTACACCGTCGATACTACAAGTGTTGGGTAGACCTGTACACATGACTGGTGAAACACTTACCGCACAAGTTGACCGACTGATATCAAACACTATTTTATAAACCTTCTCTGTCTCCAACTACATTATCTGCTCTCGCCTGTTGTATCCGCGTACACCTAAAATGAGATAATCCGCCTAAGTTCTATTCAAAACTCCTCATACTTTTTGACAAAATTTTACACCGGCTGTCTACCTGACGCAACCTCATTAGTCGTCTCTTACGACTGGCAGATGGGCCATGGAAGTATTCTTATCCTATTTGTAAGAACATTTATAACTATGTTCTTATCATTTATATTATATACATGTATTTTCAATTATTTAATTCGTCATACATTAATAAGCATAAAGGGAGATGCTGATGTAACGATTCTACTTGTCTGTAACCCGAAACTACTGACGTCGAACTAATAAAGAGCAGTTGTGTTTGAGTAGCCGTTATAGACATAGTTTTTGATACTATCACTTGTAGCTTATTTATATTGTTAAGAAATTATATTATTCAACGATTCATCTATCGCCAATTGTCATCATAGCTAACCAACTCCAACAAATAACTAACAATAAATAAACTTTATTTAAAATACTTTATCTTAACAAGGAACTAGCTAATCATGTAGCTTTTGGAATAATCCACCAATTTCTCTAAATGAAACACTATCTACAGATTTTCAATAAAGCGTTTTTTATGATGGTGATTTTAATCACTGTCAGATATCATTATACTTGATTCAACTATGCTACGTCACCACTGTTTCACGACCCCTCTGTGCTGTGTTTTTTTTTATTTCTTCGGTATAACATAGTAATTGGGTCACTGAATATTTTTAATAAGTATAATTTTCTAAACAAAATGTAGCCAACAATTCGAATTATTTTTCTTTTTATCTAGTACCAACTGTTCAAATATATGGCTACCATAAGTTCTCGTCTTTTGACGTTTGTATGTAGTTAGTGGTGACGTAAGTATCACATAATTAAATATATATTTATATTATCTGTGTATATGTTCTTACTTTAAAGTCAAGCGCTCTTAATCATTTACCAAACGAAACGAAATTTATACAATTCATAACATTAATATTATTGTAAAATATATTAATAATATGAATTCAAAAATTGTTGTTATGATTTTTTTAAGTCTTTGTTTTGTACCTAATTTTGCCGAATCGAGCAGCTTCAGAGAAAATATTATGAACCCAACTAATTCGGTAATTATTATTTTTTTTTAAATAATACAACGTATTATGTAATATGAAACGACAATTTCANCTACGTATTATGTAATATGAAACTACAATTTCATAGAAATTAATAAATTAAACAATTTTTGTAGTACAATGTAATTAATTGTTCGTGTATTTCATTCATAAATGCCAATGTCAGTATGAGTTTAACGTTGTAAATGATAACATTGTTTCCAAA
>NW_026099576.1:273553-290752 GCF_025091365.1 Daktulosphaira vitifoliae | reverse complement strand
CAGTGGTGTCATTTTTATCATAAAATGCATACGACAGTGATCGTTACTGTACGGTAATACCTTTGATGTTGGAAATATGCTTACCTAAGCGTCTGGTAGTCGATGATAAAATTCTTAGAAATTATGAAGCCATAACGACAAACGTTACCATTGTTCTCATAAAATCCATACGACAATGATCATTACTGTACGGCGACATCTTTAATGTTGAAAAATATGCTTACCTAAGCGTCTGCTAGTCGATGATAAAATTCTTAGAAATTATAGTTATACATTTAATAATACACAGACAGCGTCACAATTTTTTCCCATAAAATTACAGACGCTTATGAGCGTTATACTATAATTATAACTTTGATATCGGATATATGCTTACCTAAGCGTCTGCTAGTCGATGATAAAATTCTTAGAAAACGTTGGGTTTCATCCTCTCCCTCCCCCCCCTCGCATTAGGTTAGTTTACATAAGGTTTCGTCCTCCCATTGCATTATGTTTACGTTGGGTTTCATCGTTCTCCCTCACCATTACATTAGGTTAGTTTACGTTAGATTTAATCCCCCCCCCGTACACTTCCTCCACCGCAAGGAAGGTGAGTGGGTGAGGCGGGGGGGCCGCAAAGTCCCCTAAATTACCCTACTCACATATCATAAGGCTCTTTGCATAAAGACAAAGATATTATTTGAGATCTCGCGTTGGTATATCCAGCTACGAAATACAAATAAATCAGAGTCGAAATATTATACTAAAAACTAATATTTTACTAATATATATTTATAACTAACATTATACTAAACAACCAAAAGTGTCTCTCCACTTATCGACTAGCTAGTCTGATCTCAGCCACAGTGCGGGCAATCGGAGTGTAGGACACTAGTATAATCTATTGTGCAAAGAACCGAAATTGAGCTCGCATCTACCCTAGATCACTCTTTGGACGACTGAAAAGACGTAGGCCACTTGGAAATAGTTTGTTGCACAGGGCAGTTATGTTGTTTAGAAGTTCTTTATTTGCTTTATAAATTATTAAATAATAAATATNGCAGTTATGTTGTTTAAAAGTTCTTTATTTGCTTTATAAATTATTAAATAATAAATATATTAAGGTAACACACCATATACAAGGTTAAGGACTATACTACATAAATATACAAAAAGTTTTTACAAAAAGACAGAGTTATAATAAACTTAGACTTCACCTTGGGTAGATTTAATATAGAATTGTACTAGAAAAGTAGTTACACGCGAGTTAATAATAATATAAACCGTATAAATATAATTGCGTACATTAATGCGTAAACGTATACATCGATAATTGTTACATCAACAACATCATTCATCTCAAGAGAATATCAGGATAGTCAGAGGTAAGTGAAACATTTGTTTACATAATAAGTCTATAATAGATCCTTTACTGAAGAATTTTTTAGTAATAAACAATTAGAACAGGATAGGTCATTGAGAATAAACTAAAATATTTTTATAAAAAAATACGATACTTGTGACTCGCCGGAAATTAGTGTACGCGTTTCTGTGCAGGAGCTAGGTAGTGACCCTTCTTTGTAATTCCATCTTATTCATACATTAGACGTCTTTACACAAGCATACATACCCCGAGATCCCATTCTATTTCATTTTATTGAAGTCACTGCCGGGTATCTATAGCCACTTTTACTTTCCATTGCTGCCCATCCTTTTTACACTACGCCCGCTACGATTATTATTTCCTTATTGGCCACCTGTGTTACATTTCTTCACATTTCTTCCCTTTCACACCCCG
The DNA here is from genome assembly GCF_025091365.1 of Daktulosphaira vitifoliae. Classification (NCBI taxonomy): domain Eukaryota; kingdom Metazoa; phylum Arthropoda; class Insecta; order Hemiptera; family Phylloxeridae; genus Daktulosphaira; species Daktulosphaira vitifoliae. The sequence continues at coordinate 288,975 of NW_026099576.1, read as the reverse complement.
AACCCCAAACACACTTAACCACATTACTTTGCTACCGCCACACACCTTTTTTACTTACTTTTTGTTTATTACGATACTATCTTTTTACTTTTTGTTTATTACACGACATTTCTAATTTTCATCTTCCAGTATTTTGGTATCAGCTTATTTGATATTTTCAATGGTTTCCATATGAAATAACTTATCAAATTCTACCTTAAATATCCGAGATAAATTATTGATTTTAAAACCATGATGTTTCTTTCAGTAGATTTAAAAATCTATCTAACTTATTTAATATACACATGTATTGTCGTAATATCAGTGATAAATTAAATAAATAAATAATAAAATATAATGTATAATGTAATAATAAAATTGCATTATACAAATACTGATGTCTTACGGTGAGACGAGGAAAAAAGAAACTGAAGTTCGTCGGGTCGACAGGTGTTTGTTGACACCACGAAGAAGACTTGCCGTATTATTGCGGCGGACATTCGCCGTGGCCGTGTCAAATACCCCCCACCAAACCACTATAAAGGATGATTGAACGAGAGCATATAACTCTCGGTATCTATGTCAAATATGTCAATATCACGTAACGTCATACGGATCAAGTTGTCGTCCTCCAATTCCATTAGCGTCTCCGGTGACTGTTCTTCCTACGTGGTTGTGACTGGTGTTGGCTGTGGTGAGGGCGCCACCAGTATATCATCCACGTACACCCGCTACAGCCTTCTGACGGCTACAAAGGAACTGACCTCAACCGTGGCGGGTGTTGTTGCCGTTGTCTGTGTTTTGTCAACCGATATTTCTTCGTCCGACGTTCCTGTTTAGACGGAGAATAGTACCGCGGAGTTTTGCTGGTTTTGGAGATCGTCTTCAATTTGTTACTTTTGACGAAGAGGTAATATGAACGGCGAGATGATAAGGGGGTGTTGTCTGGTCGCGTTGCGCGAAAAGACATCAGGGCGCGAGGAAGGTGGCCTACCGTGTATTCCTTGTGGTCAGCCCCACCTGAAGTGGGCTGACGAGGGAAAAAGTATGCCACTACATTAATGACCCTATGGATCTCAGTTTGTACTCCTGTGATAGAAGGGAAGTGCGTACAGCACGTTTTTCATTACATTCCTAGCTTCCTCGCGACCTACCCGAACATCACGTTTGTAGTGAGTGCGGGACACCGGATTGCGTAACGCCTCGGGAAGAGGAGAGCGCGGACGGCATTATTCATCGAACATAAAATGCGTGAGAGGGGGCGCCGAGAGACCCAACGTGCTCGTTAACTGGCCAACTAACCGGAGGACTTCTTTGACGGATCGGGGGCCAGTGTGTTGTTATTGTATTTTCATTGTCCATGCTGAAAAGTAACAAAAGAAAACAAAATTTATTAATATTATGGTCCGACTGGTCTATGTTGTTACTGTTATGTGATGAGCAAGGGACAACATGAATCACATCACACACCGCGTATCCAAATGGCACGACAGGGGGAACACTGAAGCATAACAGAACTTAACCAAATAAAAGTACTATAATGTTTTAACCAAAAACTTAGATACCGCAGCTATTTATGTAAAAAATATATAGTTTAAAAAACACGCTTTTAAACTATATTTATTACTCTTGTATTTTATCCCCCTCGTAAACGAACGGTTATTAGACGCGCCGTTTGTTTCGGTTAAGGTAAAGACATCATCAAGAGTGGCCCGCGTGTTGTTCGACGTTTTTTCGTCGGCGCACCCACTAAATTGACGTCAAGTAACTCCTCATCAACAGTCAGATAACGTGACAGAATGTCCGGTCCTTCGTTGTGTTTCCCGGGTACATGTATCGTTGTGAAATTTAAATTACCTAAATGTAGCACCCACCTATTTAATTTCGAGTTGTTGTCCTTTGCCCTATGTAACCAAGTTAACGCAGAATTATCTGTAAAAAATTCGAAGGGAGAATACGGACGAAATTTATCAGTCGCTCATATAATCGCTAAGCATTCTCGCTCTACGGCGGCCTATTGTTTCTTACTGGCGTAGGATATGATTTTTTTCTCACTAGGTTCGTCCCCGTACTGAAAAAGTATTACGCCCACGCCCTTATCACTTGCATCGGTTTGTAGGCAGAAAGTTTTCGTGTAGTCAGAAGGGCATATTTGTGGGGAGTCACACATGTCCTTTTTAACATGTTCAAAACCCATTTTTAATAGATATGTAAGTGGTGTTATTTCGGTTTATTTGTCGACGAATTGACAATACCAATTAAATATACCGAGACATCTACTTAATATTTTCCTAATGTTTCGTAAGGCAGATAGGACGTGTATAAACTCAATTTTTTCGGTCGTTTATCCCTCACCATATAAAATATTCCCAAAAATGGAAATTTAAAGAAACTTATTTTACATTATTTTGTGTGACATGACAGCAATTTGTGTCGTTCTAAAATCGTTCCGTTCAATGCTAATTTGTCAAATAATCGGTTGTGCAGTAACATGTGGGGACGTCATCATATTTTGACTGACGCGCTTGAGCATGTTGAGATCTGTCGCTGCTCCATAAACATACGAGACAGCGGCCTTTTCAATTCGTCAGCCATCGGTGTCTCAATCTGCGCGTTATTAGACAGGTCGCGAATGTTCTGTCGATCGCCCCGACTTGTTCTACCACGAACAGTCAACATACACGTCCTTGACGTACGGCGTGTCTAGTTGTCCGCCGCTTGCTCGAGTTTCCCCAGGTTGGTCGACATCAAACTCGTCGTCAGATGTGCATAGCGCAAAGTTCACAGATGTTCCTTCGGTAAAGGTGTAAATACAGGCGTCTGGTGATTCGCGTTCGCGCCATTCTCCCCTTCAACGATACGGTCCATAAAATTGTCGATCGCCCCCACTTCAAGCTCGCGGACCGGTATTTCGCTATCGAGCGGCGTATGAGGTGGTAAAATTTCGATAGCTGAATTTCTACACTGGCTACGTAAAATTTCCTCTAGCATGATAAGCATATTGGTTTCGTCGCGTAGCTATTTAAAAGCGCATTCACAACGTAAAAAAGGAGTTTATTTGTGCTAAAGTATTCCCCGACATAATGACCAATATGTTTATTTAAAAAGCCTTAATAATCGAATTCAGCCGCGTTAATAGCAGAGATAAACAGTATCTCCATGAGTAGGGTAAAATAGAGAGTTCTAGAACNTACGGTCAAATTTGCTAGATATAAAAAAACAAGTGTTATTATTGTTATTGTTGTTGTAGAAAAATACCTGTGATAAGGTGGCACGAGACCGCCGTTTATAATATGATACCGAGTGAACAATAATAACAGTGCAAGCAGGCTTTTTATATTTTGACCTGTAACAACAACGTGGTTTGCCACTTGCATAACGACTAGCTATAGTAGCAAGGGTCGCCACCACCTAGGCGAGGTGTTACACCTATCAGATATGATTACCGGATCATAAGTGGAATTTAATTTTAAGTTAATTAAAAGTATAATTTAAGTTAATATGTCGTTATATGTATAAATTACTATAATACCTCATGGTTTATTAAACACAATTATGACAATTAATGTTGTTTGTGGTTGATATGTAAAACATATCGTAGCCCGTGTCTAGATTAAGGAATAGGTATAAATATACGCAAGTAATTAAGTTACTCGCGCAATAAAATAAATATTACAGTTGAAATTAATAAGGAAATTAAATTAAATTGTTGAAAAACAAAAAAAAATTAAGTTAAACACGGACAAAAATGCAAATGCATCAAAAACCATGTCAACAAATAAAGGTAATACAAATAAAATAAAATATTTAAACAAAACAAACAAATAATATTACAAACATCACGGACGGTATTGGAACACATCCGTTAATGTTAATCGGAAATTAATGAAGATCACCAGGAGCGGTCTGGACACTCGCTCTTTAGCGTTGGCTAGAAGAAAAGGGAAACACGTGCTCTCCACATATAAACAAAATTAAGTTAATTTACGATAAAATGAGAGTAGTATGAAAATTTCTATTTTTAATCGATCAGAGGGTTATTTGAACGAATTTCACTAGTGACGGTAATGACCTTATTAATAAATATATATATATATATTTATTAATAAGACCTTATCAATTTCAACAAAAGTGAATTTTTTCCTAGGTTATTCACAGTATCGCCCTAGTGGTTGGGTTTAAATGTAGCCTTGACTCTGGGAAAATATTTGTAAAAATAAGATTAGAGCATATTTGATGTCATCCGTTGTAAACATTTTCGTTATAAAGTGTTGGCTACGGTATTATCTACACCTTTTCTATTTCGACAAAAATTAATTTTCAACCGATAGTTACAATCCATTGATAGATAAAAGTAGTACATTTTCTCAAAGCGGCCGATTTCCAAGTAACTGTTATAACGTCACAAATTCGAAGGTGGACCGTTTATGATTTTTTTGTTATGTCTACTTATTTATTTTATCGCGCGAAAGAACCTTTTTCTGACAGCGGTGTCAACCACTCATTATTTTGCCGCTGACCGCTAGATAAGGCGATAAAAGAGAAATATAATTAAAATCAAATTGTTTATCAGTATTGATCCCTTCCAAAAAGACTGGCCGTTATCGATTTGAAATTGCCGTTAGATCGGTGTTGGCTCTTCTCCATTCTTTCTTCTGTCATTGACCGTGCTAGAGTGCACACGTTTATTGTCACCTTTTTTTAATGATGGAGTAGAGCCGCCAAAGGTCTTTTCGGCGAAGCATCCAGACCATCGGAAGGGTCTTTTCGGAGACCGGGTATCGTTTTCTTTTATATATTATATTTATGTAATGAGCTACATTTTATTAATTATTTAATTTCATTAGTAGGGTAATCATGTGAACTGATAACGTTAACTGATAAATAAATGTGTAAATATACACATTACATTGAAATAGTGTACGTCAAATATTGGCCACCGTTGCCACTATAACATATTTACATAATATTAACGCTACAAGGTCTCCGTGGGGAAACTCTATCTGGTGGTTATGTGGAAGCTCCGTGGTCCACCGGCTTCCGGTCAGCTGGAGGCGGAAGTACTGGAAAGGCGGTAGACACGTTCTTTCTGACACATCCGCCTCTGCCTCCCGCGGCGTTCGGGGACAACGTGTCTGTGGAGGAATTTACCACCCAGGAGGTGGCCGATGCGGTGGCGCGCGTAAGGGGCCGGAACACAGCTCCCGGCCCTGACGCGATTCCAAACTGGCTGATGGCCAGTTCGGCTTCCGGAGGGGAAGGTCGACGTACGACGCGGCGCCCTTCTTCAAGGATTTGGCCCTCGGGGCCAAAACTTAGCAGGGTTTCGGGGTGGCGGTGAGCTTGGACATCCGAAACGCGTTTAACTTCGTGCGATGGTCAAACATCCTAGGAGCGCTGGACGCGTTTCGGGTGTCTCCTTACCTCGGGCGGATGATCCGGTCGTACTATAACGTACGGGTCATCTCCTACGAGAGCGTCGTGGGTCCGAGAATCAGACCTGTTAGGGGTGGCGTCCCGCAAGGGTCAGTTCTCGGGCCTCTGCTGTGGAATATCGCATACGACGCGGTGTTCCGCGTTCCGCTACCGACGGGCGTGCGCGTCGTCTGCTATGTGGACGACACTCTGGTGGTGGCGGAAGGCGCCTCGTCCGAGGAGGCTGGATCCCGGGCGAACTGCGAGCTCAGCGCAGTCTCCGCCTGGATCCAGCAGGACGGGAGCGGACTTAGCCTCGCCCTGGACCCAACCGAAGCGGTCTTGTTCACGAGCAGGTACAAGTTCACTCCTCCACGGCTCGCCGTGCTGGGAGTGGAGATCCCGCTTAAGGACTCCAAGACTTATCTGGGCCTTTTCATAGACAAACGTCTAAAGTTCGGGCCGCACATTACTCGTGCGGCCCAGCGGGCCCAGAAAGTCACGAATTGCCTGGCGGGACTCATGTCCAATAGCTCTCTGCACACCCTCTTCCGGTGCGAGGCGTGGGCTCAGGAGCGGGACTCTTTGGAGTCTCGACTAGGGTCCACGCTCCGAGTCGGTCCTTGGTGGACCTGATGTTGGGAAGCCGGGGGGCGTGGAGGCTCATTCAGGCGTTCGCTGAATCTATTTTGAAAAAGAAGGAGGAAGCTGAACGCCTGAGACAGAGGCAGCCACGCCGTGCGGCACAGGAGGACCTGAGGCGCTGGTTTAGGCCGGCGCCTTAGGTATTCGAGTTTTTATGTTTTATGTTTTTGTGAGTTATTTTTGCCCCCCTCGCAAAGTCCTGCCCCTACCACTACGTGGTGCAACCCGGGCAACGGATCCCACTCTGGGATCCGGCTAACGGAGGAGGCCACACCACGTTGTGAATCTGCTCTTGATTAATTTCGGGCTGATTCACAACGTGGTGGTGTGAGTTTTAGAGACGGCGTGGGCTGCCCTGAAGTAATACCTCACGGTAGTTCCAGGGCAATAATGCCGGTGTAAAAAAAAGGGTCTTCTTCAACTATTCCTACAGAGGGAGGGGGTAATGAAACATAACATAACCTAACCTATAATGTGTGGGGATGAATCCAACTTAAACTAACAACGTTTTCTAAGAATTGTATCATCAACTACCAGACGCTGAGGTAGGCATATTTCCGACATCAAATGTATTACTATATTATAACGCTCATAGGCATCTACATTTTTTATACCTATAACTAGCGGTATTACATTTAAAGTCGCTCCCCCAACACCAGCACCCCCGAGTCTTCACTTCGTTTAACATTTAATGTATACATTACATTGAAATAGTGTACGTCAAGTAGTGGTGGCCGCTGCCACACTTGTCCTCGACTATTCCTTGAACGACTTGTTAACAAACTCTATGATGTTATCGGTGGTTACAATCAAGTAATTGTCACCGTTGAGAACGTCCTACTAACAATCGTTGATAATTACACTTCGGTGATAACACCTAAGTGGTTAAACTGAATCAAGACAATTGGGTATGAGGTGCGCACAATAGGTGAAACCCTTTTTTTTTTTCCCCTCCTTCTCGATTTTAATGTGGACCGCCTTGGAATTGCCGTTAAGCATTGCTTCAGGGCGGCTCACGTCGCTTTCGTTTCTTCTTACCACCGCGCTGTGACCCGACTCAAGTTCACACTAGAGCCGAATCCCAGCGCGGCGTAGCCTCTCCCGTTAGCCGGACCCCACTAGAGGGTCCGTTGCCCGGGTTGGACCACGTGGAGGTGGGGGTAGGCAGTCTTCTCCATTGTTGGCCGGGTTAAGAACCCGACCTTCTTCTAACAGGGCAGTCCTTGGAGACATGCCCTTCTTTCTTACACCCGAAGCAGGCCTTCGACCGGTCCGGTCCTTTACACGCATGGGCGATATGCCCGCGTTCCAGACACCTGTAGCACTGAGGACCCTTGTCGAGAATCCTCAGCCTTTTTTTTTTTTTTTACACATCCGGCATGTGGACCGCCCTGGATCTACCGCGAGGTATTGCTTCAGGGCGGCCCACCCCGTCTAAAATTCACACCACCACGTTGTGAATCAGCCCGAAATTAATCGAAAGCTGATTCACAACGTGGTGTGGCCTCCCCCGTTAGCCGGATCCCAAAAGGTGGGATCCGTTGCCCGGGCTGCACCACGTGGAGGTGGGGGCAGAACTTCGCGAGGGTTGCCTTAGATAATAATTCACAAAACACATATCACACAAAATAGAGTGAGGACAGGAGATACTTTATGAAGTCTTCTCCGGCCCTCCCACCTTCTCGGGACAGCCCCTTGACCGGTGGCTCTCCCCTTTGCACGTGAAGCACGCGCCGGTCCGGTCCGGACCGCTACAGGGCTTTTTTTTTTTTTTTTTTTTCCTCTTCGACTTAATGTAGACCGNTTTTTTTTTTTTTTTTTCTCCTCTTCGACTTAATGTAGACCGCCCCGGAACTGCCGTTAGGCATTGCTTCGGGGCGGCCTACGTCGCCTTCATCTTCACATCACCGCGCTGAGATACGGCCTAGGTTTATACCAGAGCCCAATTCCAGCACGGCGTAGCCCCCCTGTTAGCCGGACCCCTTTAGAGGGTCCGTTGCCCGGGTTTGACCACGTGGAGGTGGGGGTGGACTATCATCACAACTGACGGTCGGATTTTGATTCCGACCTACTTTTTGGCTGGGGCAGTCTTTTGATTGATGCCCCTCCTTCCTGCACCTGAAACAGGCCTTCGACCTGTCTGGCCCTTTGCAAGCATGGGCGATGTGCCCACGTTCCAGACACCTGTAGCACTGAGGACCTTTATCAAGAATCCTCAGCCTACAGGATGTCCAACCTAACCGTACTCGGTTAATCGATGTCAGGCGATGGGCAACTACCTCGCACTTTGCATACCGCCCTTTACTGCCGGTGTTCGCGTGGACCGTGATTGGTCCCACGTGCGGCGGCAGTTCTCCGTCAGGAGACTTCAGGGTGGTGCAAAGTGCTCGGTGCACGTCTCGCTCCTCTTGCCACTCCTCCACATCCAGGAGAAGGACAGTGCAGGTCATCGAAGGTCGGTGAACCCGCACGTCCATCTCCTGTAGAGCCATCTTCAGTTTGGCTGCCAAAAGGTCCGCTTGTTCCGCGATCCCCCGGACCTCCAGTTGGACGGCCCCCGCCTGGGTTCTCCGGGTCCCGGACACTTGAATGCCCAGGGCCTGGAGGTCAACAGCAGCCATGGCATACTTTTGACCTTCCCTTAGGGGGTCGATCACAACCGCTTCCGTGCGAGGCACTCTGGTCCGCAGTTTCACCGGTTTCGGAACTCTCGTTACAGGCGGCGGTTTGGGCTTGGCCGCCGCATCCTCCTTCTTCTTGGTTACTGCCTTTCTTCCTACAACTTTGGTCCACAGTGGTTCAGCGAGATCAACTCTCGCATCCCCTACTGCAGACCCTTCACTGTTTGCCTGGCTCCCTACCCCATGTTCAGACNTGTTTGCCTGGCTCCCTACCCCATGTTCAGACTGTGTCAGAGTAGTTGAAATGTCCGATACGGGGACAGGGCCTAAGGCTGCAGGTTGTATCGTCTTCCTCTTTCTTTTCTTCGTCATCTCCTTAGTGGTCCCCATCGGCTTGACGGCCGGTAGGTCCTCGACGGTTTGCGTCCCGGCTTGTTTGGACGATTTCACAGTCGCCACTTTTAGCACCAGCGGTGCGGCTCCCATCTCAGGTGCAGCTTCCTGGGGGTTCCTGGACGACGGAGATGCTTTTCTGCGTTTTTCCTCATCCAGGATCCCCTCTAGCCGCTTCGTGGCGGTCTGCACCTCTTTGTGCACTCCCATGCCCCGGCGTTTGTCTATAACTCCTCTGAGAACAGACACTTGTTCACTAATTTTTTCCACCATTGCCGACGCGGCGGTCGCCTCATCCGCCGGATTGTGCCACCTCTTACGGCAGGGCTGAACAGAGCTCCTCAACTCTGTAAGGGCCTGGCAAGAGAGGGAAATCTGTTCGATGAGGTATTCCAGGTGAGTACCAGGAACCTCCGTCATCAAACTTCCCTCGACCTCTGCAGTTCTCGCGAGGGCAACGACGTGGTTGAGGCCAACGTCAAATGTGGCCTCGTCGTCGCTCTCGCCTTCTTCCCCCACAGGCGCCCTCCTCTTGCCAGGAAGTCGCACTGGGGGAGAATCCTCCGGTAACGGGCTTAGTGCAGGAGAGCCTGCTCGGTGATGGGTGGATGAGCCTTCCCCTAGGGACTGTTCAGCCCTTCTACCACCTGAACGATCGCCCGTCCGCATCGCCTCGTCCTCATCCTCCTTAGCAGCAGCATCAGGAGACGACGATTCCTGCTTCTCTGCGCTATCTCTACGTTCCACATACGCCATATAATCGACGGCTTGTCGGAGACCGCGCCCCATGGATCTCATTACCCCGCTGTCTTTGTAACGGGATAGGAGTTCTGAGGCGACGAGACGAGCCACGCCCATAAGGCGTTCCGCTGCGGCATCTCCTCGGCGACTTGAAATGCATTTTTCTATGAGCTCAGCTCTCTGGTTGGGCTCATCAACATCTTCCAGCGGGTCGTACTCTATAACCCTTTTCGGGGCATATGAGCACCCGTCGTCCAGGTCCCTCTGCATTATGCCTAACACAGTGGAAACCGAACTCCGAAACGCCTCGGCCGTCCGGAATTGGCCACAGGGAAAGCAGTCACTTGTCGACTTCCCATCCTCCATGTAATGGAGCCAGTTAACCCATCGGGTAAACTCCGACTGAGTCAGTGGCATGTCACGAAAACGATCCCGCACACCTTCCCAGTCGTCCACCATATCTTCGGTGGTAGCAATGCCACCAGCAGTTACCTCAGTGACCCGAAGGTCACTGGAGGGTGCCTGCTTGGCACACCCTCCGACAGTTACTTGGGCGCGAACGCCCCCTGGACCCTGCCTCACCAGTCCCACGGTTCTGGTACAGTCGCTGGATGACGACGGGGTTAGGCCTGTAGCGACACCTTTCCCAGCCGGCCCTGGAGACTTCGATTCTTCTGGCGCGGTAACCGTTTTTTTTAAATGGTTTGCTTCCATATTTGGTTTTACTGGTGTCCTTCCCTGCGTTTTACCTGCCGCCAGGGGATTAGATTTCGGTGTTACCTTCACCTAGGTGGTTGCCTTACCAGGCTATCGGGCCCACCCGCTCGTTATGAAAATTACCCTCGATCGCTACCGCTTATTCGTCCATTCTAAAAGGAGTGGCTTATATCACGGGTATATATCTGCAGGGTTAAAGAGCGAACGAGGGGCTCGCTGTCTGCGACCGCTTATTCGTCAGTCCAAATTAATGGAGCCCAGCGTCTGAAGGTCAATATTCGCCATGACCCTTTTTATGATGGCCGAATATTGTTGGCCTTCTTTTAGAGGACCAATAATAATGGCCTCCGTTTTCGGGGCCCTTACCTTAATTACGGGACGCGTAATAGCAGGGAGCCCAGGGTTCGGATGGGGGTCCGCCACCGTGTTAGGCGTCTTCCGCCGCCTAACCACCTCAGACCTAGCACCCGGCGGCGGAGCCACAGGTGCTGTCGCAGTCTGGGGCGGAGGACGCGGCAGAGGTGCTGAGTCCGTCGTAACAGGTTTCCCTTCCTCATTGCGGCTCTTCGACTTCTTCTTCCTGCGCCTTTTTTTAACCAGCGGTGTCTGGCGGAACGACGTGTGGCGCACTCACACACGGTGTGGCTTGCACGCCGACGGTGTCCATGTCCGGGTCGTCGACGCTAACCGTGTGGTCGGTCTGCGTAGCCTTATCCGAAATCTTTTTCGGAATCGCTCCTTCCGGCGCCCGTGGATCATCCCCCATCTCCGATGTGGCTACCTGAGGGATCCTGGGCCGCAGAGACGCTTTCCTATGTTTTTCCTCATCCAGGATCTCCTCTAACCGCTTCGTGGCCGTTTGCACTTCTTTGTGCACGCCCATTCCCAGGCGTTTGTCGATAACTCCTCGGAGCACCGACACTTGCTCGCCTACCCTTTCGACCATGGCCGACGTGGCAGTCGCCTCATCCGCCGAGTCATGCCACCTCTTTCGGCAAGGCTGCACAGAGCTCCTTAACTCGGTGAGGGCTTGGCATGAGAGGGATATCTGCTGAATGAGATACTCCAGGTGGGTACCTGGGACCTCATTCATCAGACTCCCCTCAACTTCCGCCGTTCTTGCCAGGGCAACAATATGGTTGAGGGCAACATCGAATGTGGCCTCGTCGTCACTTTCGTATTCTTCCCCCAGAGGCGCCCTCCTTTTACCATGATAACACAATGGGGGTGAATTCTCCGGCAAAGGGCTTAGCACCGGCGAGTCTGTCCGGTGGTGGGTCTATGTGCTTTCTCCAAGGGACGGCTCCGCCTTTCCACCACCTGGTCGGTCGCCCGTCCTCATCGCCTCGTCCTCGTCTTCCAACGCAGCAGCATCGGGAGACGACGATTTCTGACTCTTGTGCGCCTCACTATCAAGGCGTTCCGTGTAGACCATTAAGTCCACGGCTTGACGAAGCCCACGCCCCATGCTTCTCAGCACCCGGCTGTTACTGCAGCGGGATAATAGCTCCGACGAGACGAGCCGAGCCACGCCTATGAGGCGTTCCTCTGCGGCTTCCCCTCGGCGGCTGGAGATGCACTCGTCAATGAGTTCAGCCCTTTGGCTGGGATCGTCGATACCCTCAAGAGGGTCGTACTCATTGACCCTTTCCGGAGCAAACGGACGCCCGTCGTCCAGGTCCCTCTGCATCATCCCTAATACAGTGGACACTGAACTCCGGAACCCCTCAGCCGTCCGGAACTGGCCACAAGGAAAACAATCCGTTGTCAACTCCACGGCCTTCATGCAATGGAGCCAGTCAACCCATTGAGTAAACTCCGATTGGGTTAGCGGCATATCGTCGCTGAAGCGATCACGCACGCCTTCCCAATCGTCCACTATCACCTCGGTGATAGTAAAACCACCAGCAGTTACGTCAGTTACCCGAAGGTCACTGGAGGGTGCCTGCTTGGAACACCCTCCGACAATTACTTGGGCGTGAACACCCCCTGGACCCTGCCTCACCAGTCCAACGGTTTCGATGCAGTCGCTAGATGACGACCGGGTCGAGCCTGCAACAGCACTCTTCCCAGCCGGTCCTGGAGTCTCCGAAACTCCTGGTACCGAAACAGTTTTTTTATCCTGGTGTCCTTCCATATTTGGTTTTGAGGGTGTCCTTCCCTGGGTTTTACCTACCGCCAGGGGATTTGTTTTCAGTGTTGCCTTCACTAGGTGGTTGCCTTCCTCATCGGACCCAGCCGGCTCGACAGGTGGATTGGCCGGACTCACGGGGAAATGACGTACCGTCTTACCCAGGTGATGTCCGGTCACGGCTGTTTCAACGAATACCTTCACGGTATTCGGAAGGCAGCCACGCCGACGTGCGATCACTGTCGGGATCGCCCGGGAGAAGCGGACAATGCTCTGCATACGCTCTTCCGGTGCGAAGCGTGGGCCAACGAGCGGGAGGAGTTGGAATCCCGCTTGGGGTCCGCGTTCGGTGTGGGGTCCATGGTGGACCATATGCTGAGAAGCCGGGAGGGGTGGTCTCTGGTTCAGGCGTTCGCCGAATCGGTGATGAGCCAAAAGGAGGAGGCCGAACGTCTGAGGCAGAGACTGCCCAGGGTGGTAGTACCTGCGGCGTCAGCTAGACTGGCGCCGTAGGTGCTTATTGTATGTGTTTTTATGTTTTTATGTTTGCTTGTATGTTCTGTGAGTTATATTGCCCATCCTTCGCAAAGTCCTGCCCCCACCTCCACGTGGTGCAACCCGAGCAACGGATCCCGACTTTTGGGAACCGGCTAACGGGGGAGGCCACACCACGTTGTGAATTTTAGACGGCGTGGGCCGCCCTGAAGCAATACCTCGCGGTAGTTCCAGGGCGGTCCACAATATGCCGGTTTGTGGAAAAAAAAAAATAGCAATGAACTTATTATTTTATANAAAAAAAAAAAAAAAAAGGTGGTTGCCTTACCAGGCTACCGGGCCCACCTGCCCGTTTCCCTCGAACGCTACCGCTTATTCGTCCACTCTGAGGAGTGGCTTATATCACGGCTACCCTGCATATCTTCAGGGTTAACGAGCGAACGAGGGGCTCGCTGTCCGCGACCGCTTATTCGTCAGTCCAAGTTAATGGACGACCGACACGCCAACCCCATCTTTCAAAAGGATAGTGGTCAACGCCCCTATGACATCCACTTCCACTATCCACTCTTCCACGTCTAACAGCATGAACGCCGCGGACATCACTGGGCGATGTACGCGAACGTCCATGCCGTCCAACGTCTCGCTGACCTTGGCGGCCAGCAGGTCGGCCTGGGCACCGGTACCCCGGACCTCCAGGAGCACCGCTCCCGTCTTGGTCCTGCGGGTACCGGAAACCATAACGCCCAGCACCTGAAGATCGACACCTTCCATCACCCTCTTGACCACGACCGGTTAGGAGCCTTACGGCGGACCACGTCCGACCACGTATCTTGCGGTGGCACCGCAGGCTCTACCACGTTCTGGGACGCCCGCCGCAACCGCAGTCTGCTATTGTGGGGCGACACCAGCTTCACCATCGTTCCTGCTATTAGCCTTCTTACGCCGGCGTTTCCGTACCCGTTTGACCACCTTGGTGGTGGGTGGCAGGTCGCCGTCCGGTGCGCTCTCCCCAAGGGCATTCGACGCAGCGACTCCAGTGCTCAGTTCGCCGACGCTCACTGCAGCCTCGGGGTGCTCCGTTTGTGTTCCCGCTTCCTTGGTGGGTACCTTCTCAACCCGACCCAGCATGGCTCTTTCATCGAGTGGGGCCAACGTCAAACGTCTCCTCATCATCACTCTCGTCTTCCCGTACCACCGCCCTCCTCTTCCCTGGATGGCGCTTTAGGGGCGTCTCCATCCGGAGGGGGCTGAGTGCTGGAGACCGTTTCTGAGACCGTTTCCGATGAGCCTTCTTCTCCTAACGAAGGCTCCGCTTCCTCCCCGCCTGGTCCGTGACCAGTACGCATAATATCATCTTCATCGGTGTTTGGACCACTCACCAGTTCCGGCAGACTAGGTCCCTCCACGGGTGAGTTTCCCGAAGCACTTTCCTTCTGGGCTAACCAGCTGGCATACTCGTATGCGTCCACTGCATCTCCGAGACCCGTGCCTGTGGCGACAAGAGTAGAGTTACTCTTGTGCCGGGACAAGATCTCGCTGAGGGCGAGCTTGGCGGCTTGCACAACACGGTCGGTCTCGGTGTCGCTACCACCACTCATTGCCGACACGCAGCGAGACATAAGGTTGGCCCTTTCTTCCTCTTCCTCTATCCCCTCAGAGGGGTTATAAGGTATAACCCGTTCGGGACTAAACCCTACACCGGCGGAGAGGTTGGGTTCATCTCTCATCATTCTGAGGATGGAGGTCACCGAACTGCGAAAGTCTGCGGGCGACCGGAAACCCCCGTGCGGAAAACACTCCATCCGTACGCCATCTAGGTTCTCACTATCTGTCAAATTCAGAGCGGGACATAGGGATGTCGTTATAGAAACGATCCTTGATGCCCGACCACTCATCTACCACATCGCGGTTGAGATCAACACTTCCGTTAGTAACCTCGGTGTCCCTAAGGACACCGGAGGATGCCTGCTCCCCACATCCTCCAGCAGTAACTTGGGCGCGAACGCCCCCTGGACCCTGCCTCAACAGTCCAACGGTTTTTCCGCAGTCGCTGGATAACGACCGGGTCAAGCCTGCGTTAGCACTCTCCCCAGCGGGTCCTGGAGTCTCCGAAACTCCTGGTACCGTAACAGTTTTTTTATCCTGGTGTCCTTCCATATTTGGTTTTGAGGGTGTCCTTCCCTGCGTTTTACCTACCCCCAGGGGATTTGTTTTCGGTATTTCCTTCACCTAGGTGGTCGCCTTACCAGGCTATCGGGCCCACCCTTTTTTTTTTTTTTTTTTTT
>NW_026099576.1:263152-273340 GCF_025091365.1 Daktulosphaira vitifoliae | reverse complement strand
TCACACCACCACGTTGTGAATCAGCCCGAAATTAATCAAGAGCTGATTCACAACGTGGTATGGCCTCCCCCGTTAGCCGGATCCTAAAAGTCGGGATCCGTTGCCCGGGTTGCACCACGTGGAGGTGGGGGCAGGACTTTGCGAGGGTTAGGCAAAATAAATCACAAGACATACAGAACATAAAAACATAAAAACACATACAATAAGCACCTACGGCGCCAGTCTAGCTGACGCCGCAGGTAATACCACCCTGGGCAGTCTCTGCCTCAGACGTTCGGCCTCCTCCTTTTGGCTCATCACCGATTCGGCGAACGCCTGAACCAGAGACCACCCCTCCCGGCTTCTCAGCATATGGTCCACCATGGACCCCACACCGAACGCGGACCCCAAGCGGGATTCCAACTCCTCCCGCTCGTTGGCCCACGCTTCGCACCGGAAGAGCGTATGCAGAGCATTGTCCGCTTCTCCCGGGCGATCCCGACAGTGATCGCACGTCGGCGCGGCTGCCTTCCGAATACCGTGAAGGTATTCGTTGAAGCAGCCGTGACCGGACATCACCTGGGTCAGACGGTATGTCATTTCCCCGTGAGTCCGGCCAATCCACCTGTCGAGCCGGCTGGGTCCGATGAGGGACCTAGTCCACGCTCCCGCGGATTCCTCGTCGGCCAGTCGCTGGCGCCAACTGGACACGGTTACGCTCCGGAGTTGCAGCCGGTCCTCCGCACGAAGCGGCTGACCGGTACTCTTCCGGAGCTCGTATCCGTTGGCGCGTTCGACGGCCAACAGGTCCGCGGGCGGCAGAGAAGCCAGGATCCTGGCCGCCACTCCGGATACGGTGCGGTATGCGCACACCGTCCGGAGAGCGGCCCTTCTCTGGACCCGGNAGAGAGCGGCCCTTCTCTGGGCCCGGTTCAGCGCTTCTACGTTCTTGGGCGAGTACTCCAGAATACTCGCCCAGACCGGGGACCCGTAAAGGAGGACCGAGTGGACGACGCTAACTAACAGTCGGCGTCGATGTTCCCTCGGTCCCCCGATATTCGGCATCAGTCCCGCCAGGCGGTCCATGACCTTCTGAGCCCGCTGGGCCGCACGTTCGATGTGCGGCCCGAACATCAACCTGTCGTCGATGAGCAGGCCCAGATAGCTCATGGCCCGCTTCAGCGGGACGTCAGTCCCCAGTACGGTGAGCCTAGGGGGAACGTACCTGTACTTTCGCGTGAACAAAACTGCTTCGGTTTTGTCCAGCGCTAGGCACAAGCCGGTCCCCTCCTGCTGGATCCAGTCAGTGACGGCGCAGAGCGCACCGTTTGCCCGGAAACCAGCCTCCTCCGCCGAAGTGCCTTCCGCCACCACGAGCGTGTCGTCCGCATAGCAGATGACACGTGTACCCCGTGGCAGCGGAATGCAGAGCACCGCGTTGAACGCGATGTTCCACAGCAAGGGCCCGAGAACCGAACCTTGAGGGACGCCTCCTGTCACGGTTTTGGTTCTGGGCCCTGCGGCACTCGCATACTCGATGACCCGGTCGTTGAAATACGACCGGATCATTCGGTGGAGGTACGGAGGCACCCGGAACGCTTCCAACGCTCCGAGGATGTGTGACCATCGCACGGAGTTGAAAGCGTTCCGGATGTCCAGGCTCACCGCAACGCAGAAGCCCGGTCCGTTCTCGGCCCTGACGGCCAACTGCTGGAAGAAGGAGGCCGCGTCATCCGTCGACCTCCCTTTCCTGAACCCGAACTGGCCGTCCGCCAGCCCACCGACCGTCTCCAGGTGGTGCTCTATGCGGGTGGCCAACAGCCGCTCGAGGATTTTCCCCACGTCGTCCAGCATACAAAGAGGCCGGTACGACGAGGGGACTCCCTCGGGCTTGTCGCCTTTCCGCAAGAGCACCAACCTCGCCCTCTTCCACCGGGGCGGGATTTCACCCTTTTGGAGACACACGTTTAAAACGGTGTCTAACCACTGCGGCGCGAGGTCGTGGACGAGACCCCACACCCGGTTCGGTATGCTGTCCGGACCGGGCGCGGTGTTTCTTCCCCGAACTCTCGCTACCGCAGCGGATATCTCCTCCAGGGTGAAATCCTCAACGGTCGCGTCGTCACCGACGGACGGCCAGTCTCCCAGGGGTGGGAGAGGCGGATGCGTCGTGGACACGCGACAGCGCGTGGACCGTCTGTTCCAACGTCTCCGCCTCCAGTTGCCCCGAAGTCGGTGGGCCGCGCAGCTTGCGCATCACGACCCTATAGGGTTTCCCCCAAGGGTCGCGATCCACCGACTTCACGAGGTCGGCCCAGCAACGAGCTTTGCTACGCCTGATGGCGAGCTTCAGCCGTTTCCGGGCCTCCCTCAGCAACTCCCTGGGATCCGGATTATCCGGATCGGGTTCTGCCTGCCCACGCCTGTTGGACCGCGTCAGGGCTCTCCTCGCCCTGACGCAGTCGCTTCTCAGGGCAGACACCTCCTCGTTCCACCAGTGAACGGGAGGTCCTCGGGTAGGTGGCGGACGCTTTCTGGGGAGTGCAAAGTCGCAAGCGACCTCGACTCTCCTGTCCAGCTCTTCCGCCACCTCGCCCGCGGAGACCAGTCGATCGGGCGGAGTGGGCGCCGTCCATCGGGCGATCAATAGACCGGCCGCGAATAGATCGGCGTCCGACTCCGGGCCGACTTTCCAGCCGACGCGAGCGCCGCGAGGCTGCAGGTCCGGCCCCGTCCGAGGACGCCTGCCGTCGGTGCACTCGAACGTGATGTACCGGTGGTCGCTCATGTTCTCCACGTGGGAGAGAACGGACCAACCGGCAATACGTCCGAGGACCGACGGCGACGCCAACGTGACGTCCACCACCGAGCTCGAGGTGTTACCCACGAACGTCGGGGTGGTTCCCCTGTTGGCCGTCGACAGCCCTAAGGCTGCCATGACGTCCAACAGTTCGTCGCCACGCCAGTCCGCCGAAGCGGATCCCCATACCGGGGACTTAGCGTTAAAGTCCCCGGCGACGAGTTCGTCCCTGCCACCCCGCAGACCCGAGGAACGTCTGCCCCGCAGGCTGTGGGCGACACCCTCCAGGAGAGGGGCGATCGGCTGGTTTGGCGACGCGTAGCAGCTCATGACGTCAATGCCGTCAATCCTCGCCGCTACGAAGCCGTCGCCTACCTCGATGTCCGCGACCGTTAGGCCGCGGCTCATCACACCGATCGCCGCTCTCCCGGACCGGTCCAGGAACCATCCTGGGGCGTCCTTGATCAGTCCGACAAACGGTTCCGAGATTACGCACACGTCGATGCGCATCTCGTACACCGCCTGCCTGACCAGATCCTGCGCCGCCCTACAATGGTTGAGGTTCGTTTGAAGGAACCTCATCCACTGGTGGGCGGCGCGCAGGACGCCTTAGGGGTCCCTTGGACCGCCGACACCTCTACTCGAGGCTTCCCCGCAGCCCCTCCCTTGGTTCCCTTAGCTTGGGGACCGGGGCAGTCCGTGGACAGGTGCCCCACCCTCCGGCACCTGAAGCAGGCACCCTTGCGCTCCGGACCTTTGCAGGCGGCCGCAATGTGCCCTCGTTCCAGGCACCTGTAGCACTGAGGACCCTTTTTGATGTGAAACATCTATAGCCGGGGGGTAAAAAAATTTTTGGCGTGGCGACGCTTGGCGTGGTGACACTTGACGCGTCGCCACGCTATATATGTAAGCAACATTTCTCTACTGAAGCGCTAATGAAAAACAAAAAGACTTACACGTTTTAGAAAAAGACTTATACTTTTACACGTCATTCATCACAATTTATCCGAAGAGAAGTCACCTCTACAATTATTTTTTACTGGGCCAGCTGGACGCGAATAAACCTTTGTGATAAAATTGATAATGGAAATATATAATAGATTTTCTGATAACGACGGGTTCTGCAATTCATACATTACGTGTGCTTCGACTGGTAAAGCTGCTGTAGCCATTAATGGAACCACTGTTCATACTGCATTGAAAATATCGTTATCAAAACTAATTCCGTTGTCAATAGAAATAGCACAGCAATATCGATGCTTATTTAAACATGTCAAAGTTTTAATAATTGACGAAATCAGTATGATAGGTGGCGAGCTCTTAAACGAGATAGACGCAATATTAAAGCAAATACTGGGAATTTTTATGAAAATTTTGGTGGCCTAGACATTATTTTTATTGGAGATTTGCGACAATTACTTCCAGTTCGTGCAACTCCAATCTATAAGCAGTCAAAACAACGGATGGTTGGACCCTTACTTTGGCGAGGATTAAAATTCTACGAACTATCTCAAATAATGCGTCAAGATAACGAAATGTTTTCTTCTATTCTCACAAATATTGGCAGTGGTATTATTTTAAATAATGATGAATTGGGCGTAATCGAGTCTAGATTTTTTACAAAAGAAGAAGTCTCACGGCGGTGTCTAAGCTGTGTACGATTATTCCATGATAATGCCTCAGTTAACACATATAATATATTAGCTTTAAAAACTGAAAATAAAATAACTTCCATTGCAATAGATATTATTTCAGGTTGTTCTAATCATGAGCAGGAAGCAAGTATGAGACAAAAATTACACAAAATGTCTGTGATAGATACAAGACGTTTGCCATACGAAATTATTTTTGTTATTGGAAAGCCCTATATTATTACAACTAATATTGACGTGGTAGACGGATTATCTAACGGTGCCGTTGGAAAGCTGGTTCATATAGAACAAAATGAAGAAAATCAAGTTACTCGTGTATGGCTTGATTTTCCAGATAAAACACTGGTGTGGTGGCTAGAAGAAAAGCCTCTGCATTCGTTGCAGAATATCATATCGATAGACGTGCTGTACCTGTTGGACGTCGAACCTCAAGGGTATCACTCAATAATAATAAAACTATTGTAGGTAAACAAAATCATTTTCCATTGATATCAGGATGTGCCATGACTATTCATAAGTCTCAAGGGGGTACTTATGACGAGGTGGTCTATGAATATAGTAAAATTCATTGTATTCCATTACTTTACGTAGCTTTAACACGAGTAACAAGTGTTGAAGGATTGTTCATATGTAACAGNAACTGACCCTTGCGGGACGCCTCCCGTAACAGGTCGGATTCTCGGGCCCGCGGCGCTCTCGTAAGAGATGACCCGATCGCTTAAGTACTACCGGATCATCCGCCCGAGGTAAGGAGGCACCCGAAACTCGTCCAGCGCTCCGAGGATGTGTGACCATCGCACGGAGTTGAACGCGTTTCGGATGTCCAGGCTCACCGCCAACCCGAAGCCCTGCTCAGTTTTGGCCCTGAGGGCCAAGTCCCTGAAGAGGGAGGCCGCATCGTCCGTCGACCTCCCCCTCCTGAAACCATACTGGCCCTCGGCCAGTCCGCCGACGTCGGCCAGGTGGGCTTCGATCCGGGTGACGAGCAGCCGCTCGAGGATTTTCCCCAAGTCGTCCAACATGCAAAGCGGTCGGTACGACGAGGGGAGACCCTCGGGCTTGTCACCCTTTCTCAGAAGCACCAGCCTGGCCTTCTTCCACTTCGTGGGGAATTCACCCTCCGAGAGGCAGCGGTTCGCGACGGCGCGTATCCAGTCCGGGGCGAGGTCGTTTACCAACCCCCACACCCGGTTTGGAATCGCGTCAGGGCCGGGAGCTGTGTTCCGGCCCCGTACGCGCGCCACCGCGTCGGCCACCTCCTGGGTGGTGAATTCCTCCACCGACACGTCGTCCCCGAACGCAGGGGGAGGCAGAGGCGGGTGTGTCGGAAAGAGCGTGTCTACCGCCCTTTCCAGCACTTCCGCCTCCAGCTGACCGGAAGCCGGTGAACCGCGGAGCTTCCGCATAACGACCCGGTAGGGTTTCCCCCACGGGTCGTGGTCCACCGACTTCACGAGTTCGGCCCAGCACTTCGCTTTGGCCCGCCTGATGGCGAGCTTCAGCTCTTTGCGGGCCGACCTCAGCGCCTCCCTCGGGTCCGGGGATTCCGGGTCCCGCGGCCAACGGTTGGAGCGCGTCATAGTCCTCCTGACCCTGACGCACTCCTCACGCCTGACCGCCACCTCGGCGTTCCACCAGTGGACTGGCGGTCCGCGAGTCGACGGCGGTCGTTTGGCCGGGAGGGCGAAGTCGCAAGCTGCGACCACCCTCCGGTCCAACTCTTCCGCCGCTTCGCTCGCGGAGACGCGCCGGTCCGGTACCGCGGGCGCCGACCATTGAGCGAGCAGTAAGCCCGTCTCAAAAGCGTCGACGTCCGTGGCCGGTCCGACTCGCCAGCCCACTCGCCCACCGCGAGACGGCACGCGGGGCACGGCTCGAGGGGGACGGCCGCCATCGCCGCACTCGTACACGATGTACCGGTGGTCGCTGAGGTTTTCCCTGTACGGGAGAACCGACCAGCCGGTCACGTGCGGGTGCAGCGACGGAGACACCAGCGTGACGTCCACCACCGAGCTCGAGGAGTGACCCTCGAACGTCGGGGTGGATCCCCTGTTGGCCGATACCAGCCCGAGGGCCGACATCAGGTCCAACAGTTCTTCGCCACGCTGATTCGTGTCCGCCGACCCCCAGGCACTGAGGACCCTTGTCTTCGAGGATCCTCAGCCTACAGGAGCTCTACCCCACCCTCACTCTTATGAGGGCCGCTAGGCGTGGAGCCAGCCGGATGGGCAGGTCACACCTGGCGTACCGCCCCTTGCCGACTCCGTTGGTGCGGACCGTAACCGCACCAACTTCGGCCTGGCCCCCGTCTGGGGCCTGGAGGGCGGAGACCAGGGCGGACTTAATGTCCCCCGGCTCCATCCACTCCTCCACGTCAAGGAGCATGACGCTGCAGGTCTTAACCGGCCTGGTGACCCGCACGTCATGCTCCTTGAGGGCCTCCTTGAGACTGGCCGCTAGGAGGTCTGCTTGGGCGGCCGCGCCCCTGACCTCCAGCAAGACCGCCCCAGCCTGGGTCCTCCGCGTGCCCGCCACTTGGACCCCTAAGGCCTGGAGGTCAACAGCCGCCATGGCCGTTTTCATAACAGCCGCGTACTGCTGACCCTCCTTANTGCCGCGTACTGTTGCCCCTCCTTAAGGGGCCCAATTACCACCGCTTCAGTGCGGGGCACCTTGGCCTTTAGTTGGGCCGCAGACGGACCTTTCTTTGGAGGTTTCTTGCTCGCCACCATCTTGGCCTCTCCCATTTGGTCCTTAGGCCGTTTGGCCTTTCGGCCAACGACCTCAGTCCACAGCGGTGCCGCAATAGTTGCTCCTGCCAAGGCCTTAGAGCCTACTGAGGCTGTTAATCCTGGTGATGTGTGGTACGCCGTATCACCCTTGGGTGCCGAAACTTTTTCGACCCCACTAACACTCCCCCGGAGTTTCTTCTGCTTTTTTTTCCTCCCTTTTTTCTTTTTTGTTTCCAGCAGTGGTTTAGCAGTCGACCCGGACATGGTCTCCGCTGCTGGAACTTCGCCATCCACGCATACCTCAACTACGCTGGCCTTGGTAGGAGGAGCGACCTTCGTGCGCCGTGGTTGGTCCATCTGGGTAGCCCCATCAACCATATGCGGACAATCCGGTGCCTCTGGAGACTGTGTGTGATGAAGATCCGACAAGGCCCTCACGCTTTCGATTAGGGCCATTCCCATTTTTACCACGCGCTGGTGTGGGCAATACACCTCCATCACATCCTCCAAGGCTTGGGCCTGTTCTCTGACCAGTTGTAATCCATCACCTAGGAGGACATCGCATGGTGGAAGGTCTCTCTTTGGTGTACCGTCTATGTTGAAAAGATCCGTCGCCGAGTAATCCATCAGCTTGGGTTTCTTAATTTTAAGAGGCCGCGGAGTCACCGGCATAGGCAACAGCTTTTCCGGTGGTGTGTCCAGAGATACACTCGTCATTGCCTTGTTGCTAGGTACTGGGGAAGTTTCTTTCCTCTTCGGACGAAGGGAATCATCTTCCCCAAGATCCCCCTTCATAACGGCTTCGGTTGTTACCGACAAGCTCTCAGGAGAGTGAGGTA
Organism: Daktulosphaira vitifoliae; assembly: GCF_025091365.1. Classification (NCBI taxonomy): domain Eukaryota; kingdom Metazoa; phylum Arthropoda; class Insecta; order Hemiptera; family Phylloxeridae; genus Daktulosphaira; species Daktulosphaira vitifoliae. The sequence goes on along the minus strand of NW_026099576.1, from coordinate 265,338 downwards.
GCACACACGTCCTATCAGGAGTGTTCTCTGACGAACCGCTTTTTTTGTTCCCCGCCCTAATGAGTCTCTGTATGATGGATACAGAACCCGGCGGTTCCAGTCCAGGCTGGGGGTGATCGCCAGCCTGTGCGTGTGTTCTTCCAAGCGAGTTCTGTGCGGTTTCGAGCACATTTGCAGTAACCTCGGTGGCACTATGGCCACCGGAGAATGCCTGCTTCTCACATTCTCCAGCAGTAGCTTGGGCGCGAACGCCCCCTGGACCCTGCCTCAACAGTCCAACGGTTTTTGCGCAGTCGCTGGATGACGACCGGGTCGAGCCTGCAGCGGTACTCTCCCCAGCCGGTCCTGGAGTCTCCGATACTCCTGGAACCGTAGCTGTTGTTTTAACATGGTGACCTTCCATCTTTGATTTTTGAGGTAAATTCTAACCTGCGTTTTACCTACCGCCAGGGGATTTGTTTTCGGTGTTGCCTTCACCTAGGTGGTTGCCTTACCAGGCTACCGGGCCCACCCGCCCGTTACAATGGGTGAAACCCAATGAAAACTAACCTAAGTCGGGGGAAGGGAATTTCCTCAACAAGTCCTAATGAGCGAAGGGGTAATGAAACTTAACTTCAACTAACCTAATGGTAGGGTGTGAATGAAACCCGAAGTAAACAAACTTGCCAACAGACTACATTAAAAAGATATTCAAAATTTAGTGATCTGGAGGAACACATATCTATGAAAAATACAAGCACACGAAATGGGATTGTTGTTGTTGGTTGTCTATTCAACAATATGAATGTGTTTATCCCGAGATTGAAATTAACTAATGAAGAAATCGAAGCTTACAATATCAACAATGATGATAACAAATTACATGTATTAAATAGAGGCAAAAGTGAAAATGCATATTTGTTTGATTTTCAGTAATTTGTTAATATTTTTCCTTGTTTTTTAAACTTATTTATATAAAATAAAATAAAATTTATTATCATAAACTTGTAAGATTTAAAATTCAATAAAATATAATATTTTTATTTTATACACTTTTGTCATATTTATTTACACTATATGTATTTGTGCATAATGAATATTAAATATAAGTCTGTAGTACTAAGCAATACAAAGAAGAGTTTACACATTAAATATATACAGCAAATTTAGTATATAGTATTTGTAGCACGTTGTACTATGTATGGTATGTAGTAGGCTGTTTATAAATGTAGTAGAGACACTGTGTCGGTTTACCGAACAGCGTATCCTGGAATCGTATAATCTCGATTCAACAAGTCTGAACAAGTCAAAACCTGTCTGAACGCGTTCAAATCCCTGTTCATCCTGTTTTAACCACGTCTGCCTGTGTTTACAACTGTTTGTACCATATATATATCGGCGAAAATTAGACTATTAATTGCTATTGGGTTTAAATTAGTTAATAACTTCACCGTGGTGCATGCATAGCGCTATAATCGTTATAAGATTTTCTATATAAACAGACGTTGCTTTAACTTGTTGGTAATGTGTTAAGTCGATATTTGTATACTTTAAGAATAGCTGGTTTTCTCGCTACAATTGCTAAATTCTATAACAAACAAACATTTGTTAAACCCCAACCTCACAGTGAATTAATTGATTGCACTGATTACGTTTTGAATTTCAATCCTCGTAGATTCGTTCAGATAGGATTGGATCTAAAAGATCGATTTAACGTAACTATTCGTTTACTATCGTCAACCCGTTACATACTTATAACGATACATTTCTTATAACGGATTTATACATTGATGGGTAATATTCTGTCGCTAATTCTCGACCCGGTATCAAGATTAAGGATTATTTTACTCAAGGATGAATACGTTACACTCTCAAAGACTACGTTTCAAGGAAAGTCTTCGCTAGTCTTTGAATCACAAGTACGAGATGAATGCCGAGTGTTACTCACCCGATCAGACATTTTAAAACTCAGCGCTTTGGAATGTTGTATCTTCGAGACTATCAATCAAAAGATGACTGTAACTCAACCATTGGTTCTACAACAGTTGGAACCGATGGTTCAATATATGAAATCTCAGTATGAAGTAAATGTGGAAAACAAATGTATGTTGTTAAATGCAGTTTCAGATTATACGATTAGAAACAGTTTACCCAATAGCGATCTGAGCTACATAAGCCAAATAAAACAATTTGCGAGCCAGCAGTTG
>NW_026099576.1:260094-263052 GCF_025091365.1 Daktulosphaira vitifoliae | reverse complement strand
ACAAAAAACTAATTTCGCAGCTACCCGATCGTGCCTTGTACGATGTTGAAATTGCAAATTTCGGTAGTCGAGCGTTCGACCGTAAAGTGTTTCGTGATATATTTTTTCGTGATACATTACCTAAGTCGGGACCGAAAATGACCGAAATGGCTGTAGTGAACTTGGATCTTTCCACTAACCCTGGCACGCATTGGGTAGCTTATAGTAAACGCGGTAAACGTGTTACGTATTTTGACAGTTTTGGTAATTTACCACCACCGTTGGAACTGCAACGATACTTTAAAGGATGTACAATCGTGCACAACTATAGTAGATGTCAAAACTTCGACGAGGTAAATTGTGGTCACTTGTGTTTGGAATTTTTAATCGAACAACAACAACAACATGACAACAACGGTAACGTTAACCGGTGTGGGATCTGAATTGCAATGTACATTCAATCCACCCATCGATGTCGGTGACAAATGTAAAATTGGGCTATTGAGCTTGCATACGTGGAACACTATACCTAATATTGACGAGGATTGTAACAAATTCATTTTCGGCACTGTTGACAAACCAATTATGGTGATAACACTACCGACGGGATCGTACGAATTTGAAGATTTACAGAAACGAATCACGGACAAGTACAACGGAGAAGAGTATAAGTACAGTGTGCAACAACAACAAATAGATTTTGATGATCCATTGTTGCCAACGGTTGGTTTACTCAAGGAAAACAGCAGAGAAATCGGTGACAAAAGGTTGGGTGATCGAAACGTTATCTCTTTTACAGCCGACCGCAACACTATGCGAAGCATAATCAAATGCGATCACCCCATAGATTTTACACACCCGCAATCAATCGGTCGTATACTAGGGTTCCGACCTCGTGTATTGACACCGAAAATGGAACACACGTCGGATTTCCCGTTATCTATAACAAAGGTTACATGCATACGAGTCGACTGCAATATAATTGTTGGTTCGTACCACGGAGGACGTCAATCGCATACATTGCACGAATTCTTTCCAAACGTACCACCGGGCTACCGGATTATCGAGTGTCCCAGACAAGTAGTTTACTATCCGTTAAACACAAACGTATTGAACACGATTCGAATCGCATTGCTCGATCAGGACGGTCAACGTGTCAACCTAAGAGGTGAAAAATTAACAGTGCGTTTACACATCAAACAGGATGGATGAAAGTACGATGACGTTATGGGACCGTATAAAACAGTTTGATTCCTCACAAATTGGATTATTTTTGTGCATACTAGTCACAGTCGTGCAACTATTACTACTCCTTCAAACATCCGTCAACAGCTGTCAGCTGATAAACAGTGATAACAGCAACAACAACAACAGTTCAACCACAATTTATCGTTTGGAAGCACTGGCTCGAGAACTTTATTCAGTCGACGACCGTGTCTTTATACTGGAAAAACGTGTTGACACTCTTTAAATGCCTCTGAGTTTCAACAGGAGTGTAGTGCACCATCATTTGAGTGATGGCATATACTCTACGACGGAGCAACCGGATAATCGTGCGACGCTATCGCAGCAGCAACTAACAAAGAAAAATATTGAATTTTTAAAATCGTTGGGTTGTCGAGTCAATCATGGCCGAGTACTTGCACGTGTTGGAAAAATGTCAACAAGACGACAGTGTAAAACGCGAGTACTATCTGGAACATCAGAGTTACAACAACTCGTACGAACACAACGATGAAATCCGTATCGAGGTGCGCAACAAGGAGAAATTCACCGTGCCGTGCGAAAGTTATTTGCAAATCGAAGGAAAACTTGAAAAACCACCAGCTGGAACAGCCGGTGAAATGGTTATGGGGCAAAATTTTCTCATGCACCTATTCGATGAAATCAGATTTGAGGTAAATGGTAAAGAAGTAGACAAGATAAAATACGTTGGTATGGCTACAACCATCAAGGGATATTGTTCATTCACACCCAACGACATTCGACGATTACAACCTGCCGGATGGAAATACGCGCAAATTTTGCACAACAACAACGATTTCGTCGATGGGACTGAATTTGTAGCGCAATGTCCATTATCTATGTGCATGGGATTTTTCGAACGGTATCGGCGCACACTGATAAACTGTACTCAGACTCTCGTGTTGAATAGATCGAGTACCGACAGCACTGTCGTATCATTGGTTCCACAGACAACAACAACAACAACAGACGATAAAGCGCAAGTTGCAACATTGATAAAACAAATCAACGTGAAAATATCGAAAATCAAATGGGTAGTAAAGTACTTTGAACCCAGCGTGAAAACTGAACTGGGTCTGATGCGTATTCTGGACAGCAAGAAATGGCTCCCGTTAGAATTTCAACACTGGGACGTTGCCGTTTACCCGTTGGTACCGCAGACAACTCATCACACGTGGTCGGTGCGCACCTATTCGAATGTGGAAAAACCTAGATATTTACTTATTGCCATGGGTAATGAGGACGAACACGTTCTCGGAGATTTCAATCACTGTTCATTGAGAAACGTCAAAGCGTATCTGAACGCTGACGAATACCCGTACGAGAACCAAAACGCCGATTTCGACAACAACAAGTACACAACGTTTTATAACTCGTACGCACAATTCCAGACAATGTATTACGGTCGTAAAGACCCCTATCCTTTATTGGACTATATAAATTACAAAAAACGTGGACCTATAGTCGTGATTGATTGTTCTAAACAAAACGACACCGTCAAGTCTTCAACGGTTGATCTACGCTTGGATTTCGAATGCTCCAAACAGTTTCCCGATAAAACATCATTGTATTGTGTAATTATTCACGACTGTCAAATGGAATACAACGCATTCACGGGAGAAGTACGAAAACTTTAATGTAAATACAAATTTATTTTTTATTATTGTACAATATACAATATAGAAACAAAAAATATGTATATATAACTACTATAATGTATATATAATTTTTTTT
>NW_026099576.1:254142-259303 GCF_025091365.1 Daktulosphaira vitifoliae | reverse complement strand
TGTATATGACTAAGATATTAAAATATTACTAGATAAATGATTGTAATGAACACTGTCCACCTACGTCATTCATACCCATGCATATAGTAGTATTAAGCAAAGACAAAAAATTCAGTTTTCCTTTATGCAGACATGCATGCAATTTATATACGTTTTAATTATTATAGTTAAATATAGTTATTTAAAATAGCGTAAAAATTAAAGTGTAATGTTTATACATATTTGTCATTAGGATTTAAAACAGACGCCTTTGTAAAAATTATGACTGTCTACCGTCTCTAATGCGTTGACGGAACAAGAATGCAATCCGACCAGTCGAGACTATTACTTAATTAAAAATAATTAATTAAAGTTGTTAAATACAGTAATCATTTATAACATTGAGAGGGATACGTGTAATAATTCAGACAAAAATATGTATGACATTAATCGATAAGTGTATTACAATTATAATAATAATATTATAATCATTAGAATATATGTTCCAGCAATTATTATCGTCGTCGTCGTCGTCGGCGGCGGCGGCGGCGGTAGTAGTAGTGTTTATTTAAAAATGTGTTTTGCTATAAGAAAACTCTAACAGTCGTCATTATTATATATTGTCGAAAAAAAAAAAAATACTGATTTATTATTCACTATACCAATAACGGTCAAACTTATAGATCGTATATTAAAAATTAATGTAATTGACGGCGACATCGACGCCGCGTTAAGCCATCTGCTGTATTTATCTCGAGTGCTATAGTATAATCATCAATACAGCCATCTGGCACACAATGTTTCGAACTAAATTTTTTTTTTTTACAAATTAGGTAAAATTAACATTTTACGTACAGACTTTATCTAAATATATGCATGTCGCATATCAAAATAACGGATTCGACGTTTAAAATTCATACTTTTCACCGTAACCGTATAGCTTACCTGGAAAATGCATTTTTTTTTTTCGTCAAAAAAACGATATTACGTATATACTATATGGCTGAGCATAATTTAGGTGCGCGACAAGTTGTGTTAGTTAACGTCCTGTTTCATTACCCCCTATCATAAGACTTGGTGGAAGAGGAGAGGTTCCTCACCTGCCTTAGGTTAGTTTACGTTGGGTTTCAACGTTCCCTCTCCCTATGCATTATGTTAGTTTACGTTGGATTTATCCCCCCCCCTCCACACCTCTTCACCTACATCACATGCTGTGTGGTGGGTGGGTAAAGCGGGGGGGAACCAAAATCCCCTTTTTCACCCTACTAATGTGTACGGCTTGGTACGAGATGACGTTAAGATGAAGTGGTTGGTGTATTCGCTAAGAGTCGCCGACCAAGAACAACAGAATCATTTTGACCTGTTGTACATCGGTGACTTTAAAAATTACATTACGCGTACATTTCCGATTTTTCGAGGCTCGTGCGCAGCCAAAAAACTAATCACAAATGTCGCATATACACTTGTAAACGTTCTTTCACCAGCTTTGATGATATGCCTAAAAAGCATATTCTTCGGGGTCAACAAGCGTTGGAGCAACACAAGTTGATATGCGTCAAGAACAAGCCTATTTTAACCGTTATGCCGGCGGAGGGCAGTAAGGTCGAATTTGACGCGTGGGTAAAGACTCAACGGTTACCGTTTGTCATCTACGCCGATTTTGAGGCCTTGCTGGAGCAAACAGACGATCGTATGGGTGCATACACCAGGACTGTGCACACCCACCATCCCATGAGCTATGGGTTCATGGTGAAAACATCGGACGATGTGCCCTCNGGTTCATGGTGAAAACATCGGACGAGCTCCTCGAACGCTACGGTATACCACAATCACCGGTGATATACCGTGGCTCTGAGGATCGCGAAAAAGTCGCCAAGGCAATTGTGATGGCTGTAACTGAAGTGACGCGCAACATTTCTAAATTGTTGCGCAAAACCAACGTCCCCATCCGAATGTCTGTCGATGATGTGCGCAGGCACAGAGAGAAAGTGGTATGCGACTTGTGCCGTGCGGCATTCAAGGATTCCAACCCCAAAGTCGCAGACCACTGCCATTTATCGGGCCGATTCAGACAGACGTTGTGCAATTCATGTAACCTGAAAGTAAAGACGGTCAATTTTGTGCCATGCTTCTTGTACAATCTTTCAGGTTACGACGCACGTTTCATAGTTACTGAATTGGGGTACGACGACCAAAGGATTTCGGTCATACCGAATTCAGAGGAGAAGTATATTTCGGTCACGAAACACGTGACCAATAACTTCTCCATACGGTTCTCCCTGTCCACCTTGGCTGGTAACCTAATGACACCCGATTTCGTTAAATTCCAGGAGACGGCCAAGGTGTTCCGTCCGGAAGACATGCCATTGGTAACGCGTAAGGGCGTATACCCTTACGAATACACTGATAGTTGGGCTAAATTGGACGAAACGGTACTACCACCTCAGGACGCTTCCTATAGTCAATTGAGTGAGTCTAATATTGATGAAGATGTCTATAGACATGCCACGGAGGTGTGGAACCGTTTCGACTGCTCAACCCTCGGTGAGTACAGCGACCTATATCTTAAGATCAACGTGTTGTTGTTGGCTGATGTGTTTGAGAACTTCCGCGACATCTGTATTTCAACATACAATTTGGACTTGGCGCACTATTACACCGCGCCTGGTTTTAGCTTCGATTGTATGTTGAAAAACACCAGAATGAAGCTGGAGCTCTTGAACGATTACGACATGCTACTGATGGTGGAACAGGGCATTCGTGGTGGGCTAGTGCAGGCCGTCAAGCACTATGCAAAGGCCAACAATTCTAAGACACCCGATTACGATCCGTCAAAACCAGAATCATGGATCGTGTACCAAGACTGTAAGTAATCTATACGTGCATATATAAACGCGCAACAATTGAGCGGTGGTTTAATAACGTTTAATGTATACAGGCAATAACCTTTATGGGTGGGCTATGAGTCAGCCCATGCCACACGGTGGCTTTCGGTGGTATAAAGGAGCAGATCCTCTGGCTGACCTCCAATCGTTGTCGGACACTGGTAATACGCGGCATAGATATGAAGTGGACGTATCGTATCCACAAGAGCTGCATGACGAGCACAACGACTTGCCGTTCTTGCCTGTCAACGATGTACCGCCGGGTTCCAAAGAGACCAAACTCATGGCCACTTTGAAACCCAAACAGCGGTACGTCGTACATTACGTNTTTTAAAACCCAAACAGCGGTACGTCGTACACTATGCCAACTTAAAACAGGCAATCGCACACAGACTGCAATTCGATAAAGTATGTATAATTAATCTATAAACTATAAGCGATGATACTAATATAAATATTTATACTGCAGGTGCACCACGTTTTAGAATTTCAACAAAGTGCTTGGTTGAAACCATACATTGAGTTGAATGCAGAAAAAGGCGGCAAATGCTTTTGAAATAGCATTTTTCAAACTAATGAATAATGCAGTTTTTGGTAAGTGCATGCTCAATGCTAAAGTGGTTTATTCGATAATTTTTTACATTTTATAGGGAAAACAATGGAGAACATGCGGATATGCATCCGCATTGAGCTAATCTCCAGTCCCGAACGTCTAAGCAAGCTCGTAAACCAACCAACCTTCAACGGCTGTATCAAATACGGTGAAAGGTTGTGCGCCATCATAATGGACACAAAGATGGTCAAGTTTATCAAACCAATATACGTCGGTTTAGCAGTGCTTGACATTAGCAAGACGCTAATGTACAAGTACTTCTACGACGTATTGAAACCACATTATGGCAGTGCAATCGAATTGGTTTACATGGATACTGGTGAGTACAACCGTACAGTAGAAATATTTTTTATATTTATATATTTTTAATTTTTCTCAGACTCCTTCATATACCTGCTCAGAGTAGGCGACTTCTANAAGAAATTATTTAGTAGAAATATTTTTTATTATATTTATGTATTTTTTATTTTTTCTCAGACTCCTTCATATACCTACTCAGAGTAGGCGACTTCTATCAGGATTTAGCTGATAGCCCCGATTTACTGGTGTACGTGGACGCATCTAGCCTGCCCAAGGATCACCCTTGCTACTCCACACATAGAAAGAAGATGCCTGGCTTTTCAGACGAGACCAGTGGCCTCACCCTCTTTGAGATCGCTGCACTTCGATCAAAGTGCTACGCATTTGACATGGAAGGCAGCGAACTCATAAAGTCTAAGGGGATCCGCGGACACGTCGTCCGGAACCATCTGTCTTTGGACGATTACAAACGGTGTTTGTTTAAAGACGATGGTGACGATGGTGACGATGCGTCAAAACGAGCATTGGCTGGAGAAAATGCCCGTGCGGTCATCGGAGTGATACGTGGTGGCGAGTCTCCACCGACATTGGCGCTACCCTACACTCCGTACCGACAGAACGTGTCAATCCGTTCGTTTGAGCACGAGGTACGGACTTTACGTACAACCAAGTTGGCGCTTAACCGATTCGATGATAAGCGCTACACGCTCAACAACAGAATCAACACGTTGGCCCACGGGCATTATGCTATACCACCACCGGAAGACCTATAGTTTTTAAGTTATTATCATTGTAAAAAAAATAAATATTTTTTTGTAAATATACATGTATATAAATAGTTTTAAAACATTTTTTTTTTTTTAATGTAACATAATGTAATAAGAAATTGTATTTTTTCAAAAAAAATATATGTATATACGTGTACATATCTGTAAATATATATATATATATTTATATAATACAACTTTTTTTCTCTTCTGCACAGTACAATAGTTGTACGTGTAAGTATGCCATAGTATTTAAACTATAGTTACGTAATGAGATGTCACATTTTAATGGTAAAGTATTATTCACCAAAACTCTAAGAATACCCTACTGTATTTTACATGTATCATACAGCTAGGTTTTTGACCATGTTTTAACCTTTCTGAAGAAGAAAAATGATTTGAGTTTTATAGAAACATAGTTTTTTTCATATGATAGAAATAAAATCCTAGCTAATAATCATTATTTTAAACATTATTCTTTAAACATATTTGTATCCATTATAATTTTAATTACAAGTTACGTTGAAAACGCGATTTTCACAATGTCTCAGTATATAATAATAATAGCACATGTCAATGCAACATACGTTTATTTTAAACAATTTTTTTTTTTTTTT
>NW_026099576.1:247398-254030 GCF_025091365.1 Daktulosphaira vitifoliae | reverse complement strand
ATTATCTTTAGTTACACATTATTCTTGAATTTTTAACTATGTAATACTTTTTAAGTTTATCCCTTATGCCTTGGAGGGGGTCAACTTTGTTTTTTTAAATGGTAATACATATTTTTAATTTAATATATTGTTTGAGTTTTCAATTTAATAGTAAATGGCATTTGAATTTTGAGTTAATATACATGTATAATACACATGGGATTGTAAATACAGATAGCTAATTGGATTTTTATGACATTACTGTCTCAGTCACAGATTGTTTATTATCAATTATGATTATCATTAGATATACTTTCTGTATTGTCAGTTAGTGTATTTATAAACTCATAACAATGTGCCTTACTACAATTGATAATAACAATGCTGTGTACCTGCTAATATCGATGTTATAAAAAACCAATTAGCTACCTTTATTTGTAATCCCTTGGGTATTATTGTATATTAACTCAAAAATTTGTAACTTTTAGTATTTATATCTAATAAACTAATAAAGTTATACTAAAAATTCAAATGCCATTTACTATTAAATTAAAAACTCAAACATTTTATTAAATTAAAAATATGTGTTACCATTTAAAAAAACAAAGTTGACCCCCTTCCAAGGCATAAGNGAATTAAAAATCCAAACATTTAATTAAATTAAAAATATGTGTTCCCATTAAAAAAAAACAATGTTGATCCCCTAACAATGCATAAGGGATGAACTTAAAAAGTATAACATAGTTAATAATTCAAGAATAATGTGTAACTAAAGAAAACCAAAAAAAAAAATGTTTAAATTATTATTACTCTGTAAGTAATTGAGTGGGTTATGATAAAAAAATCACCCTGTACAAGTAGAATATTAAATATGATTGATTTCAAATATGTAATTTTTTTATTGATAAAGTGGGATGTGGTTATTAAATGAATAATTATATTATATTACAATGTCTGAAACGACAAATGAACAGTTAGAGCGCCTGAAACGAAAATGCATTAAGAAGCGTGATGTAGCGGTTAAGCGTTTACAAGTTATTTATAAACTCTGTGAAGCCGCATCAGTTAATAGCCAAGTGATACCAAAGTTTATAGTAGCTGCTAGAGACGCTGATAGTCAGTGGACGGTGTTTTCCATTGAGTGCAATTCCTTATTGGACATTTTGTGATAAAATTGATGATTTTCCTGATGACTTAGAGGTTACCATACGTGATCTTTATTATTCTATAATTGCTAACCAAGAAAAATTGGTTGACGGTGATGGTTCTGTACGGTCGGGCACTAACAATAATTCAATAACTATTTGGAATGTTGTTTAACAAAAAACCGTTATTTTTGAAGACTGTAATCGTTTGCTTAAAAATCCGTTTCCATTCTACGAAGGTAGAAATTACAAATCACACACATCGTTAGAGCAGTTAGTTAAAAATTTTTGGGAAATTGAAGACGTTAAATTAGTACCATTAGAATTTACAGACAATGTAGCATGTGAAGTTTTATTTCAGAATGAATACCAGAGAGATTGTGATGGGCGGTTTTCAGTTCCATTACCTTTTCGTGTTCAAGATAAATCACATACGATTACGGGATCTAAACAAGTAGCTCTTAAAAGATTCGAACATCATGAAAGGAAACTTAGAACTAGTGATAAGCTGTACGAATCGTATAAGACTTTTATGTCAGATTATGAGACTTTAGGACATATGAAACAAGCTACTAAGCCAGTTATTTATTTTGTACCTCATCATGCGGTACCTACGGACGATACACCTAAAGGTAAATTTAGAGTTGTTTATGGTGCCTTAGCTAATGACACAACAGGGCGTTCTCTAAATGATTGTTTGTACAATAGTCCCAAGTGACAGCAGGATATCGTGGATGTTCTAATTCACTTTCGTGTGCACCGGGTATCTTTTACAAGCGATATTAGTAAAATGTATCGACAAATTTTAATCAACGAATCATATCGTAAATATCTACATGAGGTTTATGAATAGAATTGTGTTTTGTCATATATGTGGTGGCGAGCACTCCGTATCTTGCGCTTTGTGTAATAAATCACATAGCAGAGCTTGACCGTACATCTTTTCTTGAATTTAGATAAATTTTGCTTAATAAACATATATAGATGATGTTTGTACGTGCGTGGATTCAAGGGACAAAGCTTTACGCTTACAGCGTGACTTAGTTTTCATTTTGAAGGGAGCGGGGTTTCAGTTGAAAAAATGGATAAGTAACTCACCTGAAGTATTAGACAAAATACCTGTAGATGACAGGACTAGTGGTGTACAAGGTTTTTCTTCTCAAGAGGATGACATTACCAAGGTTCTAGAAATTCGGTGGAACCCTTTAACTTTAGTATAAAGTTATAGTATAAAGGATACTTTTGGTTATAGGATACTATTTACAAGAACTAAGGTAACTAAACGTGTAATGTTGTCTATCATAGCACGCCTATATGATCCCATAGGTTTTCTAGCACCTTGTATATTTATGACAAAAACTATAGTGCATCGTGCACGGCAAGCCAAAATTACCTGGGATGAAAGGTTACCATCTGACATAGAATTAGATTGGCAAAGGTTTATGGAGGAGTTACCACTACTGTCAATGATTGATATACCTCACTTTCTGCAAACTAAAAAATAGTTCAGTTGTCAATTGATCGATTTCTGTGACGAATCAGAGGGCGGATACGCGGAGGTACTTTATATACGTGTAGAGAAATTATTATTATCGAATGTCCATGTTTTTCATTTAGAAGCCAAGACTAAGACGGTTCCTATTGAAAAATTAACTATACCATGGCTAGAATTATATGCTGTACTTCTACTAGCACGTTGGATGTTATGAGTTCATGCTGTTTTGCAGTCACGATTATGTGTTCAACAAATCTTCGTCTGGTCGGATTCAGCCATAGTGCTGTCATGGTTGAATTAATCTCATGTTAATTATAAAATATTTGTGTCTAATTGAGTTTATCAAATCCAGAAGTTAATACCAACTTGTTAATGGTTTTATGTATCTATCAAAGAAAACCCAGCAGAGGATTATGCTTCCGTGGTATTTCACAGTCAATGTTGGCCAGTCTCAATTTATACTACCTGAGTTTTTGTACTTGCCTGTAGAGCAATGCATTTGATCGGATCCTCCTTCAGTGCAAACAGAATAAGCTGAAATGAAGGGTTTCTTTTTACTGTAAATATAATAAAGGAATGGTTTTCTCAGATTTCATCTTATTTTAAATTATTGCGTGTCGTTGCTTTGGTGCGCAAATTCATATTATGTCTCACAGTGGAACATCCAACTGAAAATAGTTTGTCCACTGAAGAAATAAAACAAACTTTATGTAATTTATGTACAAGATCTGTATTTTCATGATTTAAAATTAGAACTGTTAAAGGGACGTTGAATTTCATCGACGCCATACGCACATATTTCTCCGTTAATCGATTCTTTTAGTACAATAAGAGTAGGAGGGAGGCTACGTAATGTAGGAGTTTCAGATAGTCAGAAAAATCCTATTTTATTGCCGAAACAAGCGTACTTAACTCGATTGGTTTTCCGCCATTGGCACGATGTTGGTTGTCATGCAGGAACCCTTTTTATGATGTCAATGGTAGCACGACAGTTTTGGGTGATATCAGTTCATAAAATTGCAGGTGATGTATTAAAAGAGTGTACAAAATGTTTAAGACATGTAGTGATACATCCTCAACCAATTATGGGAGATTTACCTGCTGTAAGAGTTACATCAATTCGTCCATTCTCTAATGTAGATATCGACTACGTCGGTGCCTTAATTATGAAGGAACATCTTTTATAAAAATCAAGGTAGTACAAGGTATATGTTACAATATTTGTTTGTATGTGTGTCAAAGCTGTGCATTTGGAAGTAGTAATAGACTTAACGATGGAAGCGTTTGTGACAGCCTTAAATCAGTTTATTAGTAGGCGGTGATTACCAGATAATATATATTTAGATTGTAGTACAAACTTTGGAGAGACAGACAAGTTATTACAGACATGGGTAAATGCGGAAGAGCACCAGCATCAATGGTCCATTCCAGTGCAATGTAAAAAGATTTTTAATGCCCCTGCTAGCCCCCATATGGGTGGCCTCTGGGAGGCAGTAGTGAAATCTATGAAGACACATATGGTTAAGGTCATGGATCCTAATGTGTTCACATTTGAAGACTTTGTTACTGTTGTGACAAGAATTGAATCAGTGTTAAACTCAAGGCCATTGAAACCACTGAGCGATTACTCTGGGGTTTGGAGTGCTTGACACCAGGTCATTTTCTAATCAGACAATCTATTTTAGCTGTCCCTGAAGAACATGTACACGAAACCACCCATCTAATTGTAAATAGATGGAAGTTATTACGCCAGACTCATCATAGATTTTGGAGACGATGGTCTAACGAATACTTAAATTTATTGAAGACTCGCAGTCGTTGGTTTCGAGGGAGCCCTAATATTTTAATCGGAGACATAATTGTCATAAAGGAAGACAATGTGCCATTCTTGAAATGGCGTCTTGGACGAATTATTGATGTTTATCCAGGTGAAGATGGATTTATACGGGTTGCCCTTGTAATCACACATTTGGGAATATTAAACTACCAGTAGTAAAGTTGATAGTGTTAGTCAAAGTAGAGATCACTAAAATTTATATTATTGTGTTTAGTAATTTTTGTCATTGTACATGTATAATATTAAAACCTATGTTGTATTCTTATTAGTTAGTTTAATAATTATTCATAATGTAAAAAATTATTTCCTTGTAGTGTTCATAATTTATGCATTATTATATTGTATTTTTTTGTGTATCTTTTATGTATTAATAATAATGTGATGTTAGATCAAATCATTTTAGTATACATTTATATATTTTTTATTTAATTTAAGGTTTATTCAATATTGTGATAAAGGTAGAAAGTATGTTCCTATTAGAATAATTTGTTGTTTAAAGGTGATGTGATAATTGTAATCTAGAAACTTGGGATCTCAATTTTTATTAATTATTGTACCATTGAATCTTTTGTTTTAATATTTTAATGTAATGAATTAAATTTTTTTCATATGTATTCTCTTAGTTTATAGAATCTAAACCCCTTATAGCCTCACTTCAATGATCGATCTGTGCAGAGCTTCTTCCGTGTCTCGCTATCATTAAGATGTTGGTCTCAAAGGAAACCCCTTGTGATGGTAGGAGAATGTTCGCGCATCACAGAGAAAAGTTGGCGATACTGTAAATGATATCATCGCCACTACGCTGATAGCATGTTACAAAAAAGTAAGTGTGCGGCTTATCGATTAGAGATGTACCTAGATTTTGAAAAAAAGTAATATAGAAAGGATTATCTTTGCCTGTACGTGGTACATAATCGGAGTGAGAATTAGAATTCATCAGTTGGACTGGATTCGATATGATTTGATTTAGTTTAATAATGCTTATTTCAAAACATTTTCTTCATTGATTTCATTTATTGATGATACATCTTAGTAATTACTTAGATCCATCATAGGTGTAGTATGTTAATTCTGATGTTACGACCCACCAACAGTTAAATAAAGTCAGTTCAATACGAAAACTATTTAATCATAGTATAATTTTCAAATTATAAGATTTTGAATAGGATGAACGGCTTTTTAGTTGCGCCGCTTTTAAAACTCAAAATTTCCGATTTTTATGTTTGTTATAATTTATTTAGTAATTTAGATATAAAAAAATAATATTATCTATTTCAGTGGTCGGCAACCTTTTTTAATTCTCGGGCGACATTTACAAATTAAAAAGAGTTCGCGGGCCAGATAAAAAAAAAAAATTTATAATTACATTATTTATTATGCAAAAAAATACTATCTAAAACTTAAAATAATAAAATGTATAAAATAAAAATTACAGTTTTTAATATAATTATAATATGAAAGTATGAATGTAATGTATTGGTAAAATGCTTAATGATATTCAATTAAATTAGTCGATTTAGAATTTAAAGCGGGCCGTATTCAATAGCCACGCGGGCCGGATACGGCCCGCGGGCCGCCGGTTGCCGACCACNCGGGCCGTATTCAATAGCCACGCGGGCCGGATACGGCCCGCGAGCCGCCGGTTGCCGACCACTAATAGAATCAAATAGATTCTATTTGATAGTGCCTAAGTGGCTCTATAAGCTTACAAATAAAATTTACCAATTATTCAGTAAAAATAAAACACTTTAAAAAATTCAACTATGATTTTTCCTAATTAATAATAATAATAATGACGATAATAATAATAAACTAAAGCGATTATACCAAAAACCATTTGTCTGATTATTTCTATTTGTTGTTTTAAAGAATTTCTATGACTTTTGATATAAAATAAAGTAAGTAATACATTTATATATATTTTTCATTTTAACTGTTTTCTACTAACTTTGGTTACTAGTTATGTTTAGAGTTGTTTAATACTTTATTAATTTTTTATTTTAGAATGGAGCAATTAAAGACACAGTTGAACAATCAGAGTACACTAAAAAGATATTCAAAATTAAGTGATCTGGAGGAACATACGCCATACAAAGTCATATCTATAAAAAAAATCTGTAGATAGTGTTTCCTTTAGAGAAATTGGTGAAATATTTTAAAAGCAACATGAACTCTT
>NW_026099576.1:242322-247298 GCF_025091365.1 Daktulosphaira vitifoliae | reverse complement strand
GGGGGGGGGGGGAACCAAAATCCCCTTTTTCACCCTACTCCTACATTCTTCAAAAAGTTATAGCAATATAAAGTTGAAAAAAAAATATGAAATTCAACATTTTAACACAATAATAACATATTTTTTAAATACGGCAGCCATTGGCACATAGAAGATCAGTCATATATCAGTTATAGTATGTAACATAAGCTTTAATCCAACATATATCGCACCCCTAGATCTAAACTGTTTTAACTCAAAAAACCTCTTTTTTCACAATTCAAGAAAAACTGATATGAAACTTGCATGCTGTCATTCAAGTAAACTGTCTTCTAGCGCTTTCTATTGGAAACCAAACAAGATATAGTTACTACGGTTTTATTCTCATGTAGGTAATAGAATCAGAAATCCTAAAATGAACATTATCTCAAAAATCGCATTTTTGAGTTACAACAGTTTAGATCTAGGGGTGCGATATGTTCGACCTCGGAATATTTTTGAACATATATTCAAAAGTTAAATTTTTGTGCTAAATTTGCTATTTTGAAACCCCCCCATGGGCAGGTAAACTCCTGTAAATTTTGATAAAATTAACATTTAGCTGTAATGTTAGCTTCGATGATTTATTTTTATAAACCATTGTAAATATTAAGTTTATTTTGAAAAATTATTATTCCTTAAGAAAAATTTTATGGGTTATTTTAAAAAGTTAACATGTAGGAACATGTCATTATTTTTACTATTAAATGGAGTATAGTCTAAATGAAATTTCGAATGACTGAGAACTAGTTTTGTACTTTTACTTTTCCAATTAATATAATAGTTATCTACACATTTTTCTGAGTGTGTCTACGTTATTAACTCGACTAGACTCATAAAACTGCAGATTATGTCAAGTTTTCGCTTTTTTTGCACTTAAAATATTTTTCTAAATAAAATAATTGTGTGTTTATTTGATCATTTTCAAATTGAAGAGTCTATCGAGTAACTCGTACTAGTATTTTATGTTGTTTCGTTTATGCGTAATAAATTTGTAAATTTTATAAAATTAGATATGATTAATTTACAATAAAACAGCTGTGTGCATTTCAGTTTTTGAAAAGGAAATAACATAATTTTTTATAAAATTGACAATTTCAAATATACACAGTGATCATAAGTTGGTAAGACATTCATTTTATCAGAAACTACTACTAATTTAAAATTTTTATAAAAATAAAATATATTTGTTTCAAAAAACTACAGTGATATGTAGATCCGTTTGCGGTTCTTTGAAGGGTTCTTTTAACAAATAATTTGAGGTTCTATTAAGATCGATTCTTTATTTTTTTCGTCAGAAATGATTTTGAACCTTATTTTTAAAAAAATCACCTTGTAGTAATACTTACATTGTGGTCAAGTTCACGGTTTCTTTAGTTCATAAACTTCGATCTTTCTTTCATGTGCAACATTGCTCTTTTATTCGTATTGAACGCTTAGATCATTTTTAAATGAGGTATAAAACAGATTTATCCGTAATTTTCAATAATTTCCTTGAGGGATCAAAAATCCATTTAGTTTTCTAAGTTCTTTCCTTCAATAGATATTTTACGTAATTCCTAAATGAGTACTTAGTCAGTAATTAGTAAGCAATTAACCAAGTGTTAATCAATAAAAGCAATATTGCACCTGAATGAAACAATCTTGGCCATAATATATAAATTACTACTTTAATATCAAAAAGAACATTTTTGAGACGAAAAGGGTTAAAACATGACCCATTTCCACAGTTGTTTTTTGAGGATATCATTCCATTTTGCCGACTTAAGATAGCAAAATACATAATTTTCATGAGACACAAATTAATCAAAACGGGCATTTGCCTGCCCTGCCGCTCTAAAATGACACTCATGTTTATAAGATCATTATAAATTTTAAGGAAATACAAATTTTTCAGTTTTTTCCTTTATTTTTCATACACCACAACATTAAATACTTAAATTAATTAATTAATTATTTTTACAACTTAGAACGATCGCAACTCTTTGAAAATTATATTGAACAATAAATAGTATATTTTTCTTTAAAAAAAGATTCTTATATATATCAATATATATTTTGTGTTTTGAGGGTTATAACAAATTAAGGATATTACCCTATAAGAAATGTATGGCGGCCGTGACATCACGCGCCTATTAAATACAGCCCTTAAATTAATAACAGGAAGTCTAAACAAAAAAATGTCACCACCAAATATTTGTTATTTTTCAAGCTAAAATTATTTTTTGATTTGGCAATTCTTAAGAATATATATTGAAAATTTATACAGGAAAAATAATAATCTTTTCTTTATAAATAATCTCTTGATAACAAAAATATCAAATACTTTTTAAGAAACGTTTGAGTCATAAAATTATTTTATGGTTTTTTAATGCATTTGCATTTATATAATTTCTCTTTTTTTTTTTCATGGCTTTTCACTTTTTTGCATTTAATAATAGAAAAGCGAAACTGTATTATTTATAAAGATCTTTTTTTGAGAGAAGTAATTTCTAAAATCACTACTTGGGTGTTTAAAACAATAATGTAAAAATTAATATTTACATAAATACTTCCGATTTCTACCCAAAAAAAAAAAAAATTATATTTATATAAACAAAATAGTAGTAATTAATTTTTTTTCAATCTGAACTATTATAAAACTGGTTCTTAACTGGTGCCCTTAAAAAAAATTTAAGAACCCCTAATACAACCTGAACTTTACATAGTTCTCATGTTGAAAATGGCTAACGTATTCAAAAATAAATATATTTTTGTGTTAAAATTCTCGATTTTGTATTTTATTTTATTTTAAAATAACTTACAAAAGTTTTTGAGTTAAAAAAAAATATATACTTATTTGATTTTTATCTCATTTAGATCAATAACTTCAATGAATATTAAGGACCTCATCACTGTAGATCCCTGCGTGAAAAAATAATTTCTTATTCATATTGAAAATATTTTACTATTTTTTTTTGTCTGTCATTTATTTTCTTAGTTCTTACTTGACCAACTTTTTTTAAAGATACGTCAAATGATCATAACTATTATCTAGTTAAAGATATTGCCCTCAAAAATTGAAAACAAAAATCTCCTTTATCAAATATAAAGTTGCTTAGCCAGCTTTCTCTATACAGACAATTAATTTCTATTTTTTTTTAAAGTATATAATGTCGAATTAAATTTGAAATGATAAGTTTCTAATACAAAATTGAATGATCTTATTTCGTTATTAATTAATATTTTAAGTCTAATTGTGTGTTCCACTTCCAGTCTACAATATTCCAAACTTTTTGGTAAAATGTTACTGTATAAATAATTTCTAAACAAATGATTATTTTTTTCACCTGAATTTAACAATAAATTTTTATAATTATAATCAAATTTTATAATACGCTCAATTGAGTAGATTTTTTTAATAACATTTTCATTGAGTTTTTTAGTTAAGTAAATCATTAAAAATAATTAAGTTTTGAATATTTCAATTGTAAAATCTTTTTAAACACCAAAAATTAATTAGAAATGATTTCTATTTAAGTGATCTATTAGAATAAAAATGCAAAAAATATATTGAGCTTTTATGATAAATTTACTTTAATTAGTAATTATAAAATTCCTTGACTGTATATTAATCTTAAAAATAGCATTTATTTAATTCTCATAAAATTGTCTATTTAATGTCAATTTCAAACAAATTGAGTTTAAAAGTCATGATAACAAATTCAATTTTTTTTATTATAAACTATCAAAAAATCAACTTTAAAGGACCAAACAAATAGGTTAAAAATTATTTGCTTTGATCATTTTGAAAATGATAAAATCAAAATCAGTAATAATTATATAATAATTATTAAATAAATAATTTGTTATATTTAATCTTTTTTGTTTTTAAAAATTTTTTTATATGTAAATACTCATTTTTTAATAATTAGTTATAATTTCAAGACTTAGAAGTGATAGAAAAGTCTAATTTTAGATTTGAAAACAGCACGAAAAGTTGATTTAGAAAAGTTTATTTTTAATTTCGATGAAAATTCTTTGTAGAAATTAATTACAATATTAAATGATTGAATATCAATTTTATGTTAAATTTAATTATTATCATTAGTATTTATTCACATATTGTAATTTTAAATCAAAGAACCACTAATCAGTAAAGAATTAAGGAAATAGGAGTTGATGTTACTTTTGTAATTATGCGCCCATTTCTTAGAATTAAACTCCATCTATAGATTTGCATTGAAACGTTTCTTATGACAGTGTTAAAATTACTGTCAGATATCATCTATACTTGTTCCAACTATCCCACATTCACACTATTTGGCGACCCCACTTAGCTATCGTTTAATTTTTTATTTTTATTAACGGGTTCCTAAAAATCTCAAATGTTCCAGCCTCTGCTTGATTGTTTTAATAATAAGAGTAAATAATAACATTTTTATACCTAAACGTGAGAAAGAGTGAAGCCAAAAAATTTCTAGTGATAAAAAAGCAGCACTCGTGCCTTACATCCAGTGATTACTTTTAATATTAATTACTTCTGTAATACTGGTTCAAGTGATTATTGACCCGTTTTTTTCTTAATTAAATGCTATTCTATTTTTTAAGTATGTGTATTATAACTTAAAAAAAAACCAGCACAGTGGAGTCGCGGCATAGTGGGGACGTTGCATAGTTGGGTCCAATATAGATTTAATCTGACAGTGATTAAAATCACTGTCATAAGAAACGCTTCGATGCAAATCAGTAGATATTGTTTAATTCTAAGAAATTGGTGGATAATTACAAAAGCTGCATGATCTGCTAGTTCCTTATTAATACCCTGATTAAGATAAAGTATGTCGAATGAAAAAGGGATTATTAAAAAATATTATTTCTCATAAAAAAATTGTGTTGATTCATACACTTTTCAATGAGTTATAGCATTATAAAGTTAAAAATGTAACCAACCCAACCCAACATCAACTCCTATTTCC
>NW_026099576.1:228823-239358 GCF_025091365.1 Daktulosphaira vitifoliae | reverse complement strand
AGCTTTAATTTAAGATATATATAAAAGTGTCAGTCTTTCCGGAACATTTTCAAAAGTTAAGTTGAAAAAGTTCTACTTTCTACACGCATTTTAAAAGGTTTGCACCCCCCCTGTATAAAGGGAAAAGGTCCGATTTAAAAAAAAAGTATGTCGAATGAAAGAGGTAAATATAAAGTATTTATTGTTAAAGAATAGAATTGATTCATGTATTTTTTAAAAAGTTATAGCATCATATTGTTAAAAAACCCAGCACAGTGGTGACGTGGCATAGTTGGATTAAGTATAATGATATCTGACAGTGATTAAAATCACTATCAAAATAAAAGCGCTTCGATGCAAATTTATAGATAGTGTTTAATTTAAAAAAATTGGTGTATTATTCCAAAAGCTACATGATCTGCTAGTTCCTTATTAATATCCTGATTAGGCAGGTTAAGTGTCAGATTTACAAAAAAAATATACCAAATAATAGGTAAAGACATCAAGCATCTATAAAAAAAAAAGTATATTGATATTGTCGTAATATAATCGTTACTATTATTTATAAGGATAACACTAAAATATTCTGTTCATGTACTCAACAATGCTATCTTTTTAGTATTTATTAGTATATTCTTTTTTCATTTCAAATAGTCACCACTTCTATCCATAGAAATGGTACATTTTAACTTGTTTCATTATACATCATATTCTTGCAAGGACATGATCCTTTTCGAACAAAAATTTAGATAAACATTTAAGAGAAATAGACAACAAACTCACACTGTTTGGCTACATTGTAGTGTTGTGCTTCGGTTACAAATCAATTAATAATTACTTTTAAAATCCTTCCTTAGCAAAAGAAAATCTATATATTATTTTTGTCATTTTTGTTATTCTACTATTAATAGTTATATTGTATTGATCTTCGTCTTACTTGTAAAAAAAACATGTTAATGTTATATATGTAAATGTCAAAATAATTTATGTTCTATTCATCTGTATTGATCTCTGTGTTTCATGTTTATTCATCTATAAACAATTATACTAAAAATTCGACACTGACGATTTTTGGGGGTAAAAAAATATTATAAAAAGCCAGAGCAAACCCTTGCTCCTGGCTGTTCATTTCGTGCTCTGTATTAAGCTGTGCGAACGTCGTGATCGTCATTGTCGAAGTTTTTATGTGTTAATTTGTGAACTAAAAATTTGAACTTGTGTTACTTTATTTATCATTTTTACCAATATCATCACTAAGGATATTATAAGAACCAGAGAATTTACCAGGTAAGATTTTTTTAAATCCATAAGAGAATTTACATTGTTATCTTATGACCTCGAATTACACCCCAAATCAAAAGTAACTCTCACTCATATTTTTTTAATTCCAACAATAATAATTATTCTGACTTTTTTTCTTTTAATATTTTTTTATATTTTTTACTAATTTTTGAGTTACGACAATATGTTCATTTTTGAAAAAGTTACGGCAGTTTTTATTAAAAAAAATTGAAAAAATTAGCGATTTTTAAATTTGTAATTTTTTTGGAAGTTTCCCCCATTTACGGGAAACGAGGGAAATTTTTTCAATTTTTGAGGGTAATTTCTTCGACTAGATACGATTTGTGATCTTTTGACATATCTTTGAAAGAAATCCGTTTGGTGAGAGCTGAGAAAAAGTGGTAACAGACACAAAAAAAAACACATCATAGTAAAACCAATACTTTCTCAGCTTCGCATCGAAGCTAAAAATTGTAGGTTTTGAATAGTAAATAATAGAAAAAATGTCGAATTAAAAATGTATAGAAAATTAAATTTAAAACAACGGTTAAATGAATTTTTTTTATGTTTTTACAATGAACGATTTATAAATTAACAATTTTAACGGTAAGAATAGAACATATACATTTTTATTTTTTTATGGCTAAATAAGAACTTTTCGAAAATTTTTGTATATATACTTTTTATAGAAAAATTGTATACCTACAAAAAAGTCCAAATAAACTTTTACGCAAAAGCTAAAGTTTTTGACATATACCAAAAAATCTAAAAATTCATTCTTGGGGGGTTATTTTTAAGCCCCTTGGGGCACGTCTTGGACCAATCGTCTCCAAATTTTTTATAATTTATTTTTTCATGTATTCGAATAATTCTATGGGGTGGCACTTTGTAATTTTTATATTATATAAATTTTTTTATTTTATAAATAAGGGACACCCTAATATATATACAAATATACAAAAAAAATAAACAGATACTTTTGTCACGTTACAAGATGTCTATTATAATTGAACTAAGCTTACTATTTTTTTGTATTTAAAGATATGTTATATCAGCAGATTCGGATGATTTAAGTTCAACTGAAGAAAATAACTATCAAAAATGCTCTTACTTATTAAGTGCTTTAACTCATGAAAATGACTCAACTTATTTTGAAAAACGAAAAAGTAAAATTGATTAATGCATTATTCAACATAAGTAAGTATGCCTATATCATCAAAACACAATTAAGTAATTTGTATGATAAAGATAAAGATGGTATTAGATCCTTGTGGCTATTAAATATGTATTCAAGTAGCATATTTGGATTTTTAACATTACTGTTAGGGACTAGTTTAATAGTTGAGGATGTTGGTCAAAATCAAGAATTGGAAGCTTCCCGACGTCTGTCCAAATATCGTCCCTATCTCCTTAAATGAGTTTCAATTGCCTGAAGGAGACATAGGCAATCATAAACCTTAGTTACGGGGGATAGATTATTAAATAAAATTAGACTATTGTTTTATGTCAACGACAAAGTAAAGTTATATTCTAGATATTCAGTAAATATAAGTTATATGTAATGTACAATTCGTCTGACCTGAATCCTAGTACAGTTGGTTAGTAGGTATATCCAAGTGAAACGGAGTTGGTTGGCTATGATAACAATTGGCGATAGACGGGTCGTTGAATAAAACAAGTGAAGTTATAAATAATATAAATAAGACGAAAATAATAGTTTTGAAAACTATGTCTATAACGTCCACTCTAACACAAATGCCCTTTGTTAATTCGACGTCAGTAGCTTCGGGCGACAGACGAGTAGAATTGTCACATCAGTATCTCCCTCTATGCTAATTAATATGTATTACGAATTAAATAAATGGAAATTAAACGTGTATAATATAAGTGGTGAATACATAGTAATAAATGTTCTTACAATACCTACTTAAAAAAAATAAATAGAAAAAATAGCCAGTACAAAAGTATTTTAGAAACTCATGATTATATTATACCACTTTTGCAACAAGATGTTACCAACTGTGATACGCGTAATTTATTCAATACTTATATAACGTAGTTTAAATATATAACTAGGGAAACAATAAGAAATTTGGAATTAAAAATATATGACAATGTATACAATATGGAAAAATTTATGAAAGAAAGAAATAGACCTGAATTGATGTTTACAGAAAATGTCGAACAAATTTCAAAACAAAACATACTTAAGAAATTTTTTGCTAGAAATATAAGTGGAATACATTTTTTTAAAATTGGTTATTATGTATAAGTTAACTGGAACGATAAAACAGAAGAAAATTCAAGAGTATGTTTCTAAAGGCTAATTCACTTGACTTAGCCTGGCCAGGCGGAAATTTTAAACCCATTAAAGATTTTTATGTTATATTTTTTAACTTCTTTAATGTTAAGGTTAACTTATTTGAAATTATGCTAAATTTTAAGATCATTGAGCTATGCTTAATAATTTGTACCATTTAAAGGTATGTTAGAACGACGAACCCAGTTTATTTAAGTTTTACTGAGGGTAATAACTATCTAAAATGGTCATATTTATTTAGTGCTTTGACTCATATGAAAATAACTTAAGTAATAAGTATGACTATATCATCAAAAAACAAATAAGTACTTTATCATACATAATATAGCTAAAAAGGATTGGATTCTTGTGGCTATTAAATCTAAGTTGAATACATTTTTTTGAAAATGCTATTTAAAAGTTAATTGGAACGATAAAACGGAAAAATTAATTAAAAATGTGTATAAAAAGGCTAATCTACTTGACTGGTCAGGAGGAAATTTTAAAAATATTAATAATTTTTATGTAATGTAAAGTACATTACATTTTACAGAAATTAAAGTAATTTCTTTATGTTGAGTCATTATGTTAAGGTTGACTTGGAAACATTTCTTGTACCTTCACTGGTTGCGTAGTCGTTTATCTCCGTTCGCACCCAAACGCTACCGCTTATTCGTCCATATAGGCTTATTTCACGGCTACCCTGTATATCTATAGGGTTGTCAAGCATTTGGTCAGCTCTAATTATTTCGCGACTAATCTGCATATCTGCAGGCCGTTCATCTATCCGCAACTTGAGGACACGCCCGATTCCCCGAGCTAGGGAAGCTGCGCTCGTGCCGACATTACGTAGCCCTGCAGAGCCCGATCACACCGACACTGTAGCGCAGCATAACGGAATGATGTCTTTACCTATTACTTGGTACATTTTTTTATAAATCTAACCCTTTACCTGACTACAGGGGAAATTCAAAATGACAACTTTTTCACAAAATATTTATTTCTTTAACTTATCTTTTTAAATTATTTCGGAAAGTCTGACATTTTTATATATATCTTAAATTAAAGCTAATGTAATGTACTTTATTATGAATAAAATAAATTCAGACTTTATTTTGTCTTCACGGTGAAAATGGCTACTGAATGCTAATTTTGTGTGAAAACTCTCGATTTTATTTTTTACATTTTTAACTTTATAATGCTTTATAACTTATTGAAAAGTATATGGATCAACACAATTTTTTTATGAGAAATAATATTTATATCCCGTTCTCATTTGACATACTTTATCTTCATCATGATATTAATAAAAAAATAGCAGATCATGTAGCTTTTGGAATAATCCACAAATTTTTTAAAATTAAACACTATCTAAAGAATTGCATCGAAGTTTTTTTTTTTTTTGTAATTTTAATCACTGTCAGATATCATTATACTTGATCCAACTATGCCATGTCACCAATGTGCTGGGTTTTTTTGATTGAATTTTGTGTATTATTTTATTTGTAAAAATGATCAAAATTATTTAATAAAATCAAGATTTATGACAATAAATTATAATAAAATTATTTATTTACTTAGTAGCTTAAATAATTAAGATATACGTAATTAGTAATTTATAAAATAAATTTTATGTTATAAATAATTACAAAAGTGTTATACCTATAAAAATCATAGTCTTAGGATATAAATATATATTTTTTTTTTGACAATACATGTGAAATTTTATTTTTTGTATAATTTATTAGTCGTAAATATGTTAAACTTAGTGTGAAATCTAATTCAGGTTTCAATTGAAGGCTTGTCTCGAGATCGTTAATAGATTTCCAATTACATAAAAGCACCAAACCTGTACAATTACTGTAACGCATCATAAAATTACCACATGATTCAATATATTTTTTTCTCACAACAGAATCTACTGGTTTTTCTTTGCAGACAGAATGTATGTATAATAATAAGTCATTAATTGGTTCAGTTCGTAAGTTATATTCCGTAAACTTATCGTTCAAAAAAACAAAAAACTTTTTACTTTGCAGAAGAAGTGAATTAATATCACGCCTTTTTCTTGGTATCGCAAATTTCGATGTAATTGCGCAAAAGCGATGCATCGTTGTGATTCCAATACTTTCGATAACATTTCTAATCCAAACCATACCTTCGAAAAGATCATCTCTATTGTCAATAGTTTCTTTCATAACCTCACCCAGAGTTTTTCCAATTACTTCCGTAGTGTAAAACCCAACAGGAGCAGTTCCTTTGTAGGGTTTACTTTTATCTACGACGTCGATGTCGTCATTATTGTAAAATAAATGTTCATCAATTACTTGAACAGTTTCTGGATCAGTATAAATTGTATTTCTAAGTATTGTTAAGTCCATTAGATTTGAATTATCTTTCCTGTACTTATCTACTTCATCTTTGGTAAGGTTATTCATATCCAGTAAATAACATGTTTTAATGAATAAAATTAAAGTATAAATTATTAAATTCATATAAAAACCAAATACTATACTATAATATAATAAATCCAACTTCAATTTTTTTTATAAATATCGCAAATATATTACCTTTTTTCCTATTCATATATTTTACAAATAAAATATTATATGAATGATAATAAAAGAATTTATAAGTTAATTATAAAACTGTTAAGTATGTTTTGTAAAACATTTGTGCAAATCGAATACTTTGTTAACATTATTGAAAAATGATCAATTTATACTTATTAATATAAAAATATAAAATTTTCAGAATAAATATATTTACTTATTATATCGTTAACTAAGATTATTAAGCAATATATATAATCAATTATTATTGTGTTATAAAAATAAATGGGTATTTTTTTATGTAAAAAAAAGAGTCTGTTATAGTATTTAAATTATTACAACTTTATAAATATAAAATATTAAAAAATAATAACATTTTAAATAATATTAAAATATTAACTGTGTTTATAAAGTATAAATCAGGATAGTCAGGAACCTCTTTAAGAACTAATTCAAAAATAGGAATTAAAAGAACAAAAACCTTTTATAATTGCCAATTAAAAAAACCCAATATAAATATATGCATCGTAAAATTAAAAAAATATATATATATATATATAACAATAATTTGAAATTCTAAAAAAAAAAAAATAAAAGTGGGAGTTATAATAACTATAACTCCTACTTAAATTATTAGTTAATAGTATAAAAATATATGTTATAAGACAATTTTGTTTGATTTAAGTTTTACTGAGGGAAATAACTATATAAAATGTTCTTACTTATTTAGTGAGTCAAAGCACTAAATAAGTAAGTATATGTGGGAATAACTCAACTCATATTGAAAAGCGAAAAGATAGAGATAACTGCAATATTTAACATTAGTAAATATGCAAATAACATAAAAAAACAAATTTGTACATTGTGTGACAAAAATAAAGAGGACATTGGATTCTTGTGGCTATTAAATATGTATTCAAGTAGCGTATATAGATTTTTAACTATACCTAGTTCCAAAAATAGATCAGACCTAAATAGCAAAAATAATCTGTACCAAAATATTGTAGAAACTAATGATTAGATTATACGAATATTGCAATAAAAAGTTACCAACTGTGATACGCATAATTTATTCAATTAATTAAACAAAAAGAAAATAAGAATCAAAAATGCATAAGAATGTACACTATATAGAAGAATTTATTAAAGAAAGAAATATGTTAAGATTGACTTGGAAACATTTCTTGTACCTTCAGTACCGAAAAATCAATATTGTAGGATATCTTTCAAAAGATTGGTTACCAATATTGAATAATTTTTCACAGCTTACATGCATAGAAAAGTTGTTTTGTACGAGGCCACTAGACCGTAGGACGGCTAGTTGTGCACCGCATTAGAATGCCATTTTACCTTAAGCTTGTTTAAATCGCTATTATTGTAGCGGGAGAAGGGTCACCTGGGAGGATGACGGCTAACCGCACATCCAACAAGTAACGAGAATAGACAATAATTAAATAACAAATAACGACATATATTAGAAGTTCTTCAAAGAGTATCTTAGATTTAAGGGGTAACGGGGTACCCTTAAATACTAATAGCCGGCGAAGCGGCATAAAAAAAAATAGTTAAATTAAATTAAATAAATAATAAATAGTATAAAAGTCAGGTGAATAGATGAAATTGTTGATAGTGATGAGTGGACTGTATGAGATTTTATGGTAATGGTGTCAAACATCTAAGTATAACGAGTCAGAGTTTAGATCCAGGTATGTAATGAAAGATGAAAACAAACGGCTTCCTAACGATGCAGATAACTGCCACACAATCTTTCAGAAGTTATGACCGTCGAACATTACAGTTTACTTAATGCAAGAATGTTTCTTAAAAGTATCATGCTAAATATGAAAAAAAAGATTTTAATGTTATAAAATCATTTATAAATTACATAGACAAAATAAATTAGAAAAAAAACATCTAAATTAAACCAAAAATTTTTAATACATAATATATTCACTTAAATAAATGTAAGTTCTAATTTTTATTAGGTATGGTAAGTATGTATTTCTAATGGTAATTATAAATTGTGGTAAATCCTTAAACATTTACTATGATCATTGTTTAGGCCTACACAATAAGTGTAGCTATTGTTGTTTTATCTTATCGTTGTTCGGCGGCTGCATAGTTGTCCGGTTTTAAAATCAGTTAGTCTACCTTTGTAAAGCGCACCGCTCGCGTACATAAAATAAACGCATATCTATTTTTTGTCTTTTACGTTTTCATTTAATTTATCGAAGATCTTTTAGTCGTAAGAGATCACGCCGAAACATATGGTCCTTCACCCGGAACGTCTAGTGAATATCGGAAACGTGAAAGTGCGAAAATTTGCGTAACGAAAGTGCGTTATTAGGGTACGTGAGTTAAGCNACGAAAGTGCGTTATTAGGGTACGTGAATTAAGCGTTGTATGTGCGTGTTCGTAAATAATTCTAACGCATCGAGTTAGAAAAGGGTTAATTTCTGCCCAACGTAGTGCGTAGCAGCAGCGATTGCTATACGCGGAATAAAATAATATTATTATATATTATTAACGTATTTTAATTTAAAGTTCGTATAAGTGCATTAGATATCGTCATAAGTATTGTGAAACAAATATAGTTAAGTGTAAAAAACCCGTGCGCAATATTTATAGTGTCGGCATACAGCGATTATTGTGGTACTATCGTTATAGTTGTACTTTGCACAAATTACCACGAACGCTCTCTGACAGTTAATAGAGCGTACATATATTAGTAACGGTCAGCTGAGGCGGTTGGTTTCTTTTGGAACTATTATTTATTATCGGTAAAAACGAACAAAACAAATTATGCCTGAAGATAATCGCAAAAATGAAGTTACGCGATTAAGCATAAGGAGAGGTCAATTAAAATCAGCATTGACAAAATTTTTAAAGTTTGTACAAGACGAAAAGTCGGACCTAATCGAAATTCGGCTTAGAAGAGAAAAAATTGAGGAAGCATGGAGTGAGTACGACCAAGTACAGTTGGAAATCGACATGCTAGAAGGGATAAACGTAGAGGAACAACAAAATTATAGAGCTGATTTTGAAGACTCATACTTTAAAGCCAGTACGATTGCGGAGAAGAGGCTATCTGAATTGAGTAGGGTAGTCAGCAACGCGTCAGACGCTGTTGTAGGGAATACGGCAGCAACATCTTCAATCGTAGCGACACCAACAGTAGCGGCGCCAGCTATTAGATTAGCCCCGCTAGATATCCCATCATTTCATGGCGACTATAAGCAATGGACAACATTTTATGATATTTTTTCGGCATTAATTCATACCAACGACCAATTGTCAGACATACAAAAATTTTTTTATTTGAAAGCGGCTTTAAAAGACGATGCCAAACAGGCTGTTAATTGTTTGGAAATCACGGCGTCAAATTACGCAGTGGCATGGCGGACATTAATTGAAAGATATAACAATAAAAAAAGTCTAATACAAGCCCATGTAAAAGCGTTATTTCACTTAGAGACGTTAACTGTAGAATCAGCAATTAAACTTCGAGCGTTTACAGATTCAATAAAAGGACACATGCAAGCATTAAGAACCCTTGATCAAGAGCCAGAGTCGTGGAGTCCTATGTTAACGTATTTAGTAACCACCAAGTTAGATAGAAGTTGTCTTCGAGCGTGGGAAACGGAATCGGCTCAGAACTCTCTTCCTACAATTATTGAATTGGTGGAATTTTTAGAAAAACGGTTTAAAATTTTAGAAGCGATCGAATCATCTAAAGCCATAAATCAGAGAAACGCAACAGCACCGGCTACTCATAGTCAAGATGTCAGAAAATCTATGGTACGGAGCAATGCTTATGCGGTGACAAATTCGGACAAAAAATGCTTTAATTGTCACTCAAATCACTCGGTGTATCGATGTCCTAGTCTTTTGGCCTTGTCCGTAGGTGAACGCATTAAGCGCATTAGTGAGCGCAATTTATGCAGGAATTGTCTACAGGCATACCCTAAGAAAAAATGTTTGGCTCAAGGCTGTTTTAAGTGTGGCAAGCCACAAAATACACTTTTACACTTAAGTGCACGGACCGATCAGTCAGAGTTCAACTCAGCAACAAACGTAACGGAAATTTTGGAAAATAGCGAGTCAAAACAAGTAGTTCAAAATGAATTAGCAACCGTTAGTGCACATACTAGCTTACCGGCTGCTACGTCGATATTATTACCAACCGCAGTTGTTTTGGTCCAGAGTAATCGTGGTGAATGGGAGCAGTGTCGCGTGTTACTAGATTCTGCATCACAAAGTAATTTTANGACAAAGTAATTTTATAACCGAACGTATGGCACAGATTTTGCGGTTACCGAAAACCCATGTCGACCAAAGCGTCAAAGGAATTGGTGGAAAAGTACAAAGGATTAAATCTCGAGTAATGGTTACAGCCAACTCCCGTTTAAATGACTATTCAGTAA
>NW_026099576.1:224286-228723 GCF_025091365.1 Daktulosphaira vitifoliae | reverse complement strand
TCTAAAGTTTTATTGAAAAGTGAGTGTTTTCTTTTTCTCATTAAGTTTAATTCCTTTTACCACGTGGGCCCGCACAACACAGTTAAAACAATGAAAGTACAATTTAAAGATGATACATTACAGTTAAAGTTAAATAATTTACTCCTTAAACAACGACAGTTGTGATAGAATCCAGATATTGAGCCATTACATAGAGGTTTTGCTAAGAATGGTTGACTGGTTGCCATTGACGTACTCTTCCGTTTTTTGAATGGTTGACAACAACTTTTGGCAATTCATCTGCATAATTTATACGTAGACCAGATTCACCATCTTTAGTTTTTTGTTCAAGCTCCATATAGCAGGAACGCAACAATTTATGTTGAAGTGGGGTTCTATCACTAACCATTCGAAAATTATCAGGAAATGTAGTACCAAAGTGCTTTGCAGAGTTGAACTCAGATAATAAACATAAAGCATCTCCTTTACTATTTAAAATAGCTTTTATAGAGCGAGGTGAATCGGGGTTTGCCAAGACGGACAAGTTTTAAGTTCAGGGAACCAGCACTTGGAAGTGAAAGAAGAATATTGTCAATTGTCAATTTGTCATGAGCTATTTGCTCAGTTACAACCGTCGACGTAGATTTAGGAACAGCGTATATAATTAAATTAGACTGACATTTTTCACGCGCAAATGTTTCTTGGATAACTTGTGGTACTACAGATTTTGATATATCAATTGAGCTTGAATTTTCCAAACTTGTAACTTTACTTTTCAGTGCGTCAATTTCTTTACTAAGCCTAGCATTTTCCATCTTCAATTCAATCATTTGATCAGAAACCCGCAACAAGTCAGCTTTCAAGTCTTTGTATTGCGAAGCCTACAGTTCAGATATTGCCTTATTGGAAGATAATACTTCAACCTTAAAGTCCTTTAACATAACCATCAAGTCTTCATTTGAGACCATATTGGTTTTATTACTCATGTCAGCTCGATTGGACGATGCATTAACTGACCATCCGGAGGAGATAATTGAAGAAGACCGAGTAATAACTCTTGAGGTGTCTTTTGGAGGTGTATTAGGACTCATAATGATGTTCAATATAAAATACTCCTTAAAATTATAAAAACGCAACCAAAATCACAATCGATAATGCTGATACAGCGTACAACTGAGAAACAAAGACACCGAGCGTTTAAGTCACTAAAAAAAAACAGCTGGTTGGTGATGTGTGTAAAACAACAAATAACTACTGTGTGATAAGAAATTAAATTAAAGTCGATAACTCACCAACAGGTAAAACTTAATAAGTTAATAACTTCCAAAATATTAAAGCACAGTCCTAGAATCGACTTCCAAAGCGTTAGGAGTTAACACTTATTATATAAAACTACAACAGTGAATGACTTAACGACTAATTGTTATCTAAAAAATAAAAGATTATAGACTACACGCACATATTATAACGTTATCATATCTGATAGGTGTGACACCTCGCCTAGGTGGTGGCGACCCTTACTACTGTAGCTAGTCATTATGCAAGTGGCAAACCATGTTGTTGTTACAGGCCGAATTAAAAAGCCCCCTTACAAAGTAATAAAATTATTCAAAGAAAAATTGGTTAATTTATCCTTCGATTATATTGTCCACAACACCGAAAGAACAATCATCTTAATCTTTCATCAAAGGTTGTTATGACAGATAAAGTAATAATTTGATTGTATATAAGTAAAATAAAATACATATTATACATTTTTCATTCATAAATGTAAGATACATAATGCAAACCATTGAGCATATTACGTCATAATTCATAAGTAATTCTTTCTTTCAAAATAGTTTTGATTATAAAATTTAACGATCGTTTTTGTCATCTTACACCATAATTGGGAAAAGATGACAAAAATATCAATTTTTAAGAAAATCTATATTTCATTCTTTATATTGAAAAAGTATTAATGCAAAATTTCGAATTTTAAATTTATTTGTATATATCAGGATACCCAACTCAACCTCACGTTACCCTACCATATTTTATAAAAAAATGTAATTTTTTCTTTTCAGAAGTTAATATTAACCTATGATTTATAATTTTTTTATAAAATCTTTTTCTATTCCCCCCCAACCTCTTTAAAACTGACAATTTATGATAATCGGGTGGGGAATTCACTGCTGTTATCAGCGAATTGTGCGCTCAAAATATCTCATAGCACAGGTGCGGTTAAGGAAACCTAGCTGTATGTTATATAAAAAAATAAAGTAATAAAATAAAATAAAGTCAGCAATGATTTTCTTACCTTAATCACGTAAATACGGTTTTAATTCTTTGCTGGGGAGCCAGTTGACACCATTGTGATCGTATAACACACGAATAGACGATAAGTTTTTTTTTAGAAAAGAAAGGTGGCATAAGCCGTTGTAATCCACAATTAAAACAAGAATAATTTAATATTTACATATATATATATAATTAATTATAGTTGGTACTTCAAGAAGAATATAAAAAAAAAACAAAATGAAATGAATGACACTAAGGCGGATGCGTAGCTTAGACGTAGACGTTAGCAAACCGTATCGTGCGGTGTCACGAAGATAACTCGTTAAACATATATTTGCGGCGGGTTGTCGACGAACATGCGGCACTTGCTTGACTTTGTTCTGTGGAGTATCGCATGCGGTGTTAGTCAGTTAAACTTAGTAGTATCTAAATAGCGGGTTCTGGGGATCAAAGGATGCCGCCATGGTAATTAGTGTCATACGTCATCAAAAAGTAATAAATTAAGAGTGTTAATGGGTAATTAAATGGTTAATTAAGGTCAATCGTAATTGTTAAAGTTGTAAATCAAGTGTGTTATTGTTAAAATTGCGATAATAATGTGGGTTGGCGGAGGGTAGGTGGTCAGCTGACTCGGCGTTACGTCGTTGTCGGTGTGACGTATGCAGCAACGCGTGCCCCTCAATCAGGAGCATCACAGGTGTTACGTAATATAATCGCCCTTAAGGTCATCACGTCACATACAATAATGTTAAAGACTCTGCCCCTGCCTACACCCTCCCACCTAGGAGTTGTACGTCAAACGGTCGCGCGTTATATTGTGTCATCGCAACCGCCGCCGCCGCCGCCGCCGCCGTCGTCACCGTCGTCGTCGTCGTCGTCGTCATCATCGACGTCGTCGACGGGGTATAAGCCGTAGTCGTGTAACCGCCCTGATGACGGTGTCGGTCGGAGGTATGAATGGCAACGTTTGTATCTTTTAGCGCGATAAAAATACGATGTACACATGTCGAGGTGGTGATAAGCTTATTCCTAAGGTGCGCGATGTATCGAATATGATAAATCAAAATAAACCGTACAGTATCGCCAATTATTTTCATTTTAGATAAAAATTGTACGTAAAATGTTGATTTTGGGTAATGTGTTAAAAAAACTGAATATATTTATTATTTAGTTATTTGTTTGTAATCTAAACTTTGGATTAGGAAGCGGTGGGTGGTCATATAGTATATATGAAATGTAAGTTTTTTTTTTTTGATGAAAAAAAAAATGCATTTTCCAGGTCGCTACACGGTAACGGTGAAAAGTACGAATTTTAAACGTCGAATCCGCTATTTTGATATGCGACATGCATATATTTAGATAAAAACTACGTAAGAATGTTTATTTTACCTAATTTGTAAAAAAAACAATCATTTGTTCAAAACAGGCATGGTACCAGATTTTATAGATGACTATATATTTTTATACTATCGTATTTGAAATGAATACAGCAGATGGCTTACACTTGATGGCGACGATGCTGTCATTTTTATCAAATGTTAATCGTTAATATATGAGTTAATAAACTGCGCTTGACCATTATTCAAATAGTGAACAATAAATCAGTATTTTTTTGTCAACAATATATATAATAATAATAATGAGTGTTCCAGTTTTCTTATTATGAGATGTTTAGCAAAAAACATTCTTAAATAAGTACATTTTATTAAAAAAAAAAAAAAACTGTACTAATTAAAAAATAAATAATAAATTTATAGTTAAATTTAATTAATATGAAATATTGCATGATAAGTCGGTTGAATTGGAAAGTCGACGGTTAATAATGAACTGAATTTATATATATTATAAATAATTAATATATTATGGTATATTATATTAAATATACCCAATATTCTTTTAAATTATTTTTTACTATTGTAAGTTGAATGGTAGTTAAATAATAAGAAAAATTTGAGTTTACAAATAACAATACAGCATATTGTATATAATTTAATGTGTTAAATTTATTTAGTTATCACAACACTGTATATGTTTAAATAAAAATTCCATGGAACTTAACATGCGCGAAAACGAGACATAAATGTAATATATTATCTATTTCAAAAGTAATTAGACGATCAACTGTCATTTTCATCATTAACACAGAAGAACATATCATAAATTAAATTTCATTGCATT
>NW_026099576.1:198046-221761 GCF_025091365.1 Daktulosphaira vitifoliae | reverse complement strand
ATATATATATATATAATAATAAAAATAAATCTATTTAATTTATGTGGAGAGATTATAAAGTATAAAAGAAAAAAAAGGTTTTGGTACAATCATTAGTATTAATATATTAGCTACAGGAAAATGAATATAAAAACTATTTTTATAATTTTAAAATGATAGTCTATATATATATAATTGATAATATGATTAGAATTACTTTGCTTGTAGAAAATTAACTTGTTAAAGGTTAATTATTATTTAAATAAAATATACTTTTTACGTCAAATAAAAAAAATTTTCATAGTATAACATAAATAAATGATATTTAAAAAAACTGTGAAATGTTACTCTATATACTTTTTTCATTATTTAGTTGTATAAATGATGATGTCTGATACAGTTTGTGGTTGTGGTGCAATATTCGGGGACATCGATAGTCTTCAAAAACATTGCAACAATAATATGAATCATAGACCAACAATTTATAGCACTGTAGGAAAACCTAAAAAAAACTGTTTTCCAACACATAGTTCGGACTCAAATATGGTAAAAGTTACAAAAAAACAGTGTATGGGCTTAGTAGGATCAGGATTCAAAAAAATTAATTCGGCCTTAAAAGGTGGTGTAAGAAATTTTTTTTTGAAAAATAATACAATCGTTGATGACATTGTCGATTTCGTGGTTGAAATAAATCATGAAATAATAAATTTATTAAAAATGTTAACTGTAAAGGGTATGGTAAAATTCAATGTTTTACTGCATACAACGTACTTTCATACTGTAACTGGTGAGTTCAAAGATGTATCATTCAAGTCGCGCAATAAAACAGTAGACTTAGGAACCGATTTTACNTATAAAACAGTAGACTTAGAAACCGATTTTACATCAGTAATGGAAAAAATAACATTAAAGTTGGAAACTGAAAAACAAGAAATGGAAATCAAGCAAAGTGGATGGTCGCTAATATCAATTGATGGTATTTTGTTGAGAGTACATAAATTGAACCCACTGAAGGGATCATCGTATATTGAATTACCATCGTGTATAAAAAACAAAAAGGCTGTTGTAAATATTAAAAACGATGATCAACAATGTTTCAAATGGTCAATCTTATGTCATTACAATAAAAGAGTTAAAAGAAGTGATTGGAATGTTGCATATGTTGAATTAGAACAACGTTTGAACATAGATTTTTTTGGTATTGATTTTCCAACACCAATTGAACAAATTAATCGCTTCGAACGAAAAAATCCTACAATATCGGTAAATGTGTATGCGTTGGACAATAAAAACATTGTTTTTCCATTGCGTGTAACTAAATCCAAAACCGCTACAGATCATATTGATTTACTATACTTGAAAAATAATGAAACTAACCACTATTGTTACATCTCAAAATTTTCAAGGCTTGTATCAAAACAACGCTCAAAAAGTAAACGACAAGAATATCATTGTAAACGATGTCTCAGCGTATTTAACGAGCAACCGTTATTAACTCGTGCGAGTGGGAAAGAGGGACTTAAAGAACATGTAAAAATGTGTGGAAAATTCAAGGAGGCTCNCGTCCGAGTGGGAAAGTGGGACTTAAAGAACATGTAAAAATGTGTGGAAAATTCAAGGAGGCTCGCATTGTTCTACCTATTATCAATGTTCCTTCTGGTGTCACTTTTAGTCCATACATTTTGTCTCTGTTCGGGTTCATTGACCATTGGTGCATGTACTGATGGAAAAACCCATCATCGTGTTCCATATTGTATCTATCATCATTTAAACTTTTCATGGATTGCTGTAGTTGTTGTTCATGTTGTTGTTGCTGCTGTTGCTGTGTCACGATTTTATCCAATGGTGCAATGATTGGTGCCAATTCTCGTTTTACGCGGCTCAATGAATCCGATTCACCACGATGCAATTCCGTGTACTTTTTTCGAACATTTTCCCGGGCTTCCGTCAATAATTTCAACAACGTTTTTTTTTCTTCACGAATTCTATTATTAATAGTACTCATATCGTCACAAATGTGTCAAACTTGTATCTATACCGACCACCGTCACGCGCGAAGTCTAAACAAATCACTGCAAATCCATACCGGTCTTTGTTCCAACAATGTTTGCAAAACTCTTTGAATTCGCCGAATTTCATATCGCAACACACGTATTCATCGTACGCGTGCCGTAGATTAACTTCATCCTGTCGGAACAACACCACCAAATTTGTGTTGTCACGTAACATTTGTTTTTGTATGCGTGATAATGTTTGTGAGAGAAAAAACACGTCAACTCGACGGTGACGTCCACGCGCGAAATAATCACACATTACATTTTGTTTTTCCATAACAACATCGTCGAATATAAAAATAGAATTGGGTAGGATGTTATCCACCGACGGTACATCTTCCCCGTTTTCATAGGTAAACAACTGCACTCCTTGGACACCACGTAAAACTTCCACGAGTAGTTGATACTTGCACTGATGCAACGATTTTGAGTAAACGTATACATTTTCAAATCGAAGTCCGTTGATATCGGTCAGTAGGGTAAACATCAAGTTTGTTTTTCCACAATTTGACGGTCCGCAAATCAATGCACGTATTGTGTTTGGCAATAGTTTACCGTGTTTACTGGATGCAATATCACTACTTTTTTCAAAATTCACGATAGGTAGCGTGAGGGTCTGTTTTTTGAAACGCATCGCACGTCATCGAACCATTACCGTCAATATGAAAATAATGGTTAAACAGAGACAACGTGGAAAACAAGGTGCAGGGATATTGAACAGTTTAATCAACAAATTACCATCCGAAGCCCACATTCCAGGTGTGTATGTGTGTGTGTGTGTGTGTAATTATTCAAAATTATTCTTTGTAAATAGTTTTATCATTATTTTAAATGTTTACCATTTAGGTTATCAATTTGCGGGCCCTGGAACACGGTTAGAAAAGAGATTAAAGCGAGGTGACGTTGGAGTGAACCCGCTTGATGCTGCTTGCCGCAATCACGATATCATTTATAGTAAATACAAGAATCTCGAGGACCGTCATAAAGCGGATA
The DNA here is from genome assembly GCF_025091365.1 of Daktulosphaira vitifoliae. Lineage (NCBI taxonomy): Eukaryota > Metazoa > Arthropoda > Insecta > Hemiptera > Phylloxeridae > Daktulosphaira > Daktulosphaira vitifoliae. The sequence continues at coordinate 218,735 of NW_026099576.1, read as the reverse complement.
AGGTGTTGGAACATCGGGCTTGGGAACGAGTGTTGGCCAAAGACGCTAAATTGCCTGAACGAGTCGCAGCTTGGAGTGTGACCAACGCAATGAAATTGAAACGTAAACTCGGTATTGGTTTTAAACGAATTGTGCGTGCGGCCAAACTTGATAAAAATGCTCAACAAATGGATTTATTGAGTCTGGCAAAACGATCGTTGATGTGCTGCCATCAAAAAAATCGTTGAAGGCGGCACGACGTGTGGTGAGAAAGAAAAAAATTCCACTGCCCCGTACCATAAACGTTCCGAAAACTAAAGGCGGTGTACTACCGCTTATACCTATATTTGCCGGACTGTCGGCGTTGGGAGCTTTAGCCGGCGGTGCTGCAAATGTGGTCAAGATGGCTACCGAAATTAACCGTAAAGGCAATACAGCGATAAGCATAGGTAAAGGATTTTACCTGCAACCATACAAATCGGGGTCTGGTTTCAAATTGACGGCGAGTACGAAAACTAAGAAAAAGACGTCTCGAAAAAATCATAAGAAAAAAACAAAAAACTAATTTCACAGCTACCCGATCGTGCCTTGTACGATGTTGAAATTGCAAATTTCGGTAGTCGAGCGTTCGATCGTAAAGTGTTTCGTGGCGTGTTCTGTCGTGACAAGTTACCTCAGTCGGGACCGAAAACAATCGAAATGGGTGTAGTGAACTTGGACCTTTCCACTAACCCTGGCACTCATTGGGTAGCATATAGTAAACGTGGTAAACGCATTACGTATTTTGACAGTTTTGGTAATTTACGACCACCGTTGGAGCTGCAACGATATTTTAAAGGATGCACAATCGTGCACAATTATAGTAGATATCAAAACTTCAACGAGGTAAATAATTTACACAATTATTGTGGTCACTTGTGTTTGGAATTTTTAATTGAACAATAACAACATGGCAACAACGGTGACGTTAATCGGCGTGGGATCTGAATTGCAATGCACATTCAATCCACCCATCGATGTCGGTGACAAATGTAAAATTGGACTATTGAGCTTGCATACGTGGAACACGATACCGAATATTGATGAGGATTGTAACAAATTCATTTTCGGCACTGTTGACAAACCAATTATGGTGATAACACTACCGACGGGATCGTACGAATTTGACGATTTACAGAAACGAATTACCGACAAGTACAATGGAGAAGAATACAAGTACAGTATGNAGAGAAGAATATAAGTACAGTATGCAAAAACAATTAGATTTTGATGATCCATTGTTGCCAACGGTTGGTTTGCTCAAGGAAAACAGCAGTGAAATCGGTGACAAAGAGTTGGGTGATCGAAACGTTATTTCTTTCACAGCCGATCGCAACACTATGCGAAGTATAATCAAATGCGATCACGCCATAGATTTTACACACCCACAATCAATCGGTGGAATGCTGGGATTCCGACCTCGTGTATTGGCACCGAAAATGGAACACACGTCGGATTTTCCGTTATCTATTACAAAGGTGACATGCATACGAGTTGACTGCAATATAATTGTTGGCTCGTACCACGAAGGACGTCAATTGCATACATTGCATGAATTCTTTCCAAACGTACCACCGGGTTACCGTATTATCGAATGTCCCAGACAAGTCGTTTACTATCCATTAAACACAAACGTATTGAATACGATTCGAATCACATTGCTCGATCAAGANTAATCACATTGCTCGATCCAGACGGCCAACGTGTCAACTTAAGAGGTGAAAAATTAACAGTACGTCTACACATCAAACAAGATGGATGAAAGTACGATGACGTTATGGGACCGTATAAAACAAATTGATTCCTCACATATTGGATTATTTTTGTGCATACTAGTCACAGTTGTGCAACTATTACTGCTCCTTCAAACATGCGAAAATAGCTGTCAGCTGATAAACAGTGACAATAACAACAACAACAACAACAACAACAGTTCAGCTACAATTTATCGTTTGGAAGCACTGGCTCGAGAACTTTATTCAGTCGATGACCGTGTCTTTATATTGGAAAAACGTGTTGACACTCTTTAAATGCCTCTGAGTTTCAACAAGAGTGTAGTGCACCATCATTTGGGTGATGGCATATACTCTACGACGGAGCAACGGAACAATCGTGTGACGCTATCGCAGCAGCAACAACTCACAAAGGAAAATATTGAATTTTTAAAATCATTAGGTTGTCGAGTCAATCATGGCCGAGTACTTACACGTGTTGGAAAAATGTCAACAAGACGACAGCGTAAAACGTGAATACTATCTAGAACATCAGAGCTACAACAACTCGTACGAACACAACGATGAAATCCGCATCGAGGTACGTAACAAGGAGAAATTCACCGTACCGTGCGAAAGTTATTTGCAAATCGAAGGAAAACTGGAAAAACCACCAGTTGGAACAGTCGGTGAAATGGTTATGGGGCAAAATTTTCTCATGCACTTATTCGACGAAATCAGATTTGAGGTAAATGGTAAAGAAGTGGACAAGATAAAATATGTCGGAGTGGCTACAACCATCAAGGGTTATTGTTCGCTCACACCCAACGACATTCGACGATTGCAACCTGCCGGATGGAAATATGCGCAAATCTTGCACAACAACGATTTCATCGATGGGACTGATTTTGTGGCGCAATGTCCATTGTCTATGTGCATGGGATTTTTCGAACGATACCGACGAACACTGATAAACTGTACTCAGACACTTGTGTTGAATAGATCGAGTACCGATAGCACTGTTGTAACATTTGTTCCACAGACAACAACAACAGACGATAAAGCGCAAGTTGCATCATTGATAAAACAAATCAATGTGAAAATATCGAAAATCAAATGGGTGGTAAAGTACTTTGAACCCAGCGTGAAAACCGAACTGGGTCTTATGCGTATTCTGGACAGCAAGAAATGGCTCCCGTTAGAATTTCAACACTGGGATGTTGCCGTTTACCCATTGGTACCGCAGACAACTCATCACACGTGGTCGGTGCGCACCTATTCGAATGTGGAAAAACCCAGATATCTACTTATTGCCATGGGTAATGAGAATGAACACATTCTTGGAGATTTCGATCACTGTTCATTGAGAAACGTCAAAGCGTATCTGAATGCGGACGAATACCCATACGAGAACCAAAACGCCGATTTCGACAACAACAAGTATACAACCTTCTACAACTCGTACACTCAATTCCAAACAATGTACTACGGTCGTAAAGATCCGTACCCTCTACTAGATTATATAAATTACAAAAAACGTGGACCCATAGTTGTGATCGATTGTTCTAAACAAAACGATACCGTCAAGACTTCAACGGTTGATCTACGTTTGGATTTCGAATGCTCTAAACAGTTTCCCGATAAAACATCATTGTATTGTGTAATTATTCACGATTGTCATATGGAATACAACGCATTTATGGGTAAAGTACGAAAACTCTAATGTATATACAAATATATTTTTATTATTGTATAATTTACAGTATAGTATAGAAACAAAAAAATGTATAAATATATAATTTTTATTAATAAAAACATAGTTATTTTGCAAACTTGTTGTTTTTTATGTTATTTTATTTCGATTATCCTTGAATTTGACTGGAAAAGTCATACATAGGAGGTCTTTCTTGTCAATTTTCGGCAAAGCATCTATACCTAAAAATGATCTATTTGTAACCAATTCTACCAGATCGGAAAAGTAATACAAGTGCTGAAATTTTTATAAGTATTAGAGTTAAGATGAAAAAATCAAATATTTTTTAACATACTTTCATGTGTGGATAATTGAAAATAGTTTTCGAGATATTTTTTAGACATTTAGCCATAAATCCCGTACAACAAATTTCATAGAAATATAACAAATCCGGCGTTTTAATTTGGGGAAAAATGATCGGTTTCTTTTCAACCACCATACGATCAATTGAAGACTGAAGTATAACCTTTATTTCATGTAAAATACGCGGACGTATATGAAACAATTGTCGATGTATTTTCTCAAATAACATATCTTTAAAGAAGTACAATTGCGCAAACTCAGATGTATTCATCAAAAATATACAGTTGTCATCTCGTTTTGACTGAAACAGTAATGTATCTTTTCGGGTAATAGTTTGCACCCACTGTGTCAGAATCACCTTAATGTTTTCATCTTGCAAAAGTAGTATTCCGTTTAAATTTTCCGTTATCGATAAAATATATCCGCACATTGAATACATTTTATGTAGTAAATCGATAGTGATAATAAGTTCTTGATGACAATTTACCAACTTTACTTTTGGCCAAAATGAATCGTCAGGATCCAGACCAATGTATACGCGAGACATTTGTGAAATGCTATATATTGATGAATCGATCAAGTCGTTGATTTTATTGAATTTACACCTTGGTGTAGCCATTGTGATTAAAGTCTCAAGGTCCAATAGGCGTTACTATCGCTGCGATTCGCATTCACCGTTTTTTCAATTGTTTCAATTGAATCCAAAAGTTCGTAATATATTCGCTTCACAACTGAGCATGCACATTCAGGATTGTCCGAATTTTTTCCTACATTCAATAATTCACAACCCTTGTAGTGTAAAAAGTCTCCACCGGTACTGTTAACTTTATCTCCTAGACGTTCCGCAAAATATTGCAAATCTCGACAATTTTTCTATAATTTACTGAATGGTTTAAAAACTCTATCTGTCGGTTCGTTTTCACCAAGACAAATCAATTTATTCGATATATTACTTAAATAATCCATCTTACACGCACAATAGATTAACAAATACTGAGAACCGATTAGTAGTCAACAGACAATGTTGCTGCTGCACGACACCAAACTTTCCAAACATCTGTTAGACATTGGAATCTCGATGACGAATGAGGTGTATTTTATGGATTACACGACTATGGCTTATACCCCGTCGACGACGACGACGATGGCGGCGGCGGCGGTGGTGACGGCGGCGGTTGCGATGACACAATATAACGCGCGACCGTTTGATGTACAACTCCGGGGGGGAGGGTGTAGGCAGGGGCAGAGTCTTTAACATTATTGTATGTGACGTGATGACCTTAAGGCCGATTATATTACGTAACACCTGTGATGCTCCTGATTGAGGGGCACGCGTTGCTGCATACGTCACACCGACAACGACGTAACGCCGAGTCAGCTGACCACCTACCCTCCGCCAACCCACATTATTATCGCAATTTTAACAATAACACACTTGATTTACGACTTTAACAATTACGATTGACCTTAATTAACCATTTAATTACCCATTAACACTCTTAATTTATTACTTTTTGATGACGTATGACACTAATTACCATGGCGGCATCCTTTGATCCCCAGAACCCGCTATTTAGATACTACTAAACTTCCATATACACAGTGTAGGATGACGGCTGATAAATGTGGCATGACCTGCATCCGACCAGGACCCTAGCTTAGACGAGTTATCCGAGAAAAAGTCAGAAAAAACATATTTGCGAGGTAAATTTGACTCTTTTAGCCAAGTTAAGAACGGTAAAAGAGCAACAACTTACTCGGAGAATATTGCTATTTTCGACATTATAAACTGGCAAGCTGAAGATGCAACATTGGCCCAGTATGTCTGGAAGCTCTGGAGTTGCATACTAATTTACAGGCACTTACACCAAGAATATTACTTGCAAGATGGTATTTTGCTAAAAGGCCCGGTAAATAACGGAACAGACGCGAAGATTAACGTCGTTCCTTTGGACATGTCAGATCACCTACTATGGAGGTATCATGACCATGTTTCTGCCGGACACCCAGGGTGGAAAGAAACTTACCGGAGCATTGGTAATTGTTTCTTCTAGACCGGTATGAGAGAGTCGGTACGTCAATATGTCACAAGAAGTCATGTGTGCGCTTATATTAAACCACTTAACCGGAAGCAAAACGACCCGATGCGACCAAGACAGCCCTGCCAGCCATGGGAGGTTGTTAGTATTGATCTAATGGGGCTGTACCCAAGATCTCAACGCGGTAAGACTGGCTTAATTGTAGCAACAGAGTGCTATAGTAGATGGATGGAAGTATACCCCCTAGGCCACGCCACTAATAAAACGATCACCGATACTCTAGAAACAGAGTTCATCTCACGTTTTGGCTATGCTAGAGTACTTCTCTCAGACAATGGAACACAGTTCGTCTCCAAAACAACGGAGGAAGCACTGGAGAAGTGGGGCACAGAAAGATGGACAACGACAATTTACTATCCAAGAGGAAACCCAGTAGAACGACGAAACCAAGATTTGAAAAAATGTCTTCGTACAGCTTTGGTTGACAAACCACATAGTTATAGGGACAGAAATATTCCCGAATATACTTTATTTAATAAGAAATCGTCGGAACAGGTTAACAGGGAGCACCGCCATTGAGCAGGCCTTTGGGCGAGAAGCCAAAGATTCTAGCAATTGGCTACTGGACATTATTTTTATGGGTAAACAACCGGACTCGCGGAATGACAACCAGAGATAAGTAGAAATAACTGTGGATCGGGTGAAACTAGCCGAAATGTGGGAGCTGCGGAGCCAACCACTCTTCTGCGCAGACTTCGACTGAGGCCAGACAAATCGAGGACAACGTATTAGAACCGGACAAAACCGGAGACGGTGAGAAGTCTTGCACGATCGCGGGAGCACAGGCTTCCTCTCACTCGCCAACCAAAGCAACAGGCGCAGGAGCAATTGGAGCAGACACGTAGAAACCACCGTCATAGCGTGCGGGACGCAAACGGGCGTTTCAGACCACGAGTCACAAAGTTAGGGCTATCAACGATGTCGCCAGCTCCGGCAACCCAGGTCAGGGAGATACCCCAATGTGACCGTGGTCCAACAACCGAGTCTTCTGGTTATGTTTGTCGGTGAAGACCGAAGGTACATCACTAATGTGCATGGACTTCGTGCAGCCGGACGAGATGGAGATGGAGCTAGAAGACGCAGTTTTAAATGCCCCAGAGATTGTGGTCCCGGACTCCTCTGAGTTGGAGGAAGGGCCAGCAGACCAGTTGACTTAGGTCAAGAGGTTAGCCACACGGTTGGACTGGGGGGTGGTATGACGCAGTCACAGCGCATTTCCGGCTTTACTGCTGGATGGTGACTGCGACACAGCTACCTCTCGTCGCCCGATAGGTCGCGTGACGTCGAGTGACCGCCGGTGATAAGAACCAGATATGGGTTGACATCACTTACTCTTGTGACTCCCTTACGAAAACCTATCGAATTTATACTAATTTGAAATATATTTTAAGTAATACTTAACTACCGTTGTTTGGGGGTATTTACAATAAATAACTTCACCCGATCATCACACCCTTTTAATGGCCTAGCTTCTTGGTATACCACTCCAAGGCTGACTAATCTGTTAGTATGTATGTGGAAAGACAACCCCTCTTGGTGGTGGGAGGGTTCGTTTGCGTAAAACCAGTGATCTATGTAGTACTCAAGTGTGTACGTGTATATACAGGGTGTTCAGTAAGTCAGGAAACGGGTTTCTATTGTTCTCATTGTTTGTAACAATGAGAACAATAGAAACCCGTTTCCTGACTTACTGAACACCCTGTATATGTAGATGTGTATCCCTACTCTAAATAAATAAACAATTCCAAAATTTATAATGATTAATAACAAAAATAATAACTATTATTTATAATAATATAAAAAGATAGCCCTTTTGGTTCAACAACAAAAATTAATATTATCAATGACAAAATGAAACTCTAAGATCAATGAAAAATAAACAATTTCAACAATAACAATTATACATAAAAAAATACATCTCAGAAAACTAACAAATTTAAACTATAAAAACAATCAATAATGATGTAAATTTCAATTATTAAATAACTACTGCTGGCTCAAATCAATAAAATATATAAAATAAACCAATAATATTAAATTTAGCCTTTCTGACTCAATAATAATCTTAAAACTCAATGAATAACTTATATGATATTAAAAGAAATACTGATAGTAATGATTAGCTAATTACTTATTCTGGTGGATCACTGAACAGATGCACAAAAAAATAACACTAATACTAATAATCAATAATTAACTCATAATATTGTAGTAATACAAAAATAAGCAAAGGGGTGTTAGGGTATTTTGACCAAGGTTGGATATTTGGAGATTTGGTCAATTCAGGAGCTTCTAGGTTCTATCGGGGTTTTAGAGTCCAAGGGTTTAGAATAATAAAGAAAAGTAGATATAAAAGAAATGATTAAAGTTCTACTTTATTGAATAATAAAAAAAAACTAATTAATTGATAAGAACCTTTAATAGGACACTAAGGCAACGAGGCGGTAATCCGACCCACGAACACTCTGTAATGTGTATATATATAAAGTACGAAAGAATTAGTAAAATTACTAAAGAGAATATTGATCTATTGCTTTACCATTCTTTACTCAGATTATTAATTCTAAATAATTAGGATAATATGAAATTACTTACTCCTTTTAGGTAGCTTGTTTAAAGACCGTCGATAATTAAAATATTAAATGTGTAACTCTTTCTTTTTATTGTGCTATTTTGCACACACGAAATTTATGTAATATATCTTTTCTAATTAAGTCTAGACTCAAAATAGTTATATTTTAATATCGTGTTAAAGTATACCGAAGACAACACGGGGTTGCGGTTAATTGAGAAAATGCACTAGACAAGAGAGTTCTGATTTCAATATTGAATTCAGAACTTCAAAAGTAAAAAGGTGCTTCTTTCTGAAATTCAGCGCCTTTTTATATTGTATTTTAATCTATCTATCCTCTATCCTGGGATGTTGTCGTCAGCGCTTTTAGCGATTTTCAGTTTATTGTGTTAAAATGGAAATAACATGATAATTATTTTAAGATATGATTCATAATATTATAGTAATCAATTTAACACATATATACATATATAATAGCTAGTACAACAGTGTATATGTTATGACAGATAAATGAATTATTTGTTTGTATACAATTAATATAAAAAACAGATTATAAAATTTTTTTTTCGTTGATAAATGTCTGATGCGTAATGCAAAACATTAGTCATATTACAACAATATTATCTAACAAATATTCCTCTGATTTTTGACTCGAACAATATACACATGACCCTTCTGGCTAGTGATGTACTAAAAGAAAAATTACACTAAATACTCAAATCTGTTCAGTAGCTCACACTCAATAGTAACACTTGACACAAATAATAAAAATACTCACTTCTAATTGGAATTGGCCAGCTACTTCTTAACTTAAATGCATGCAAATAATAATACAATTTAAACACTAAGAATACAACACAACTTTTTAACATAAATCTCAAACAAATATTATAATTCCATAAATATCATAGTATAGACTAAAATTACGACTAATTAATATAAAGGCACTTGTGGTCACTATGAAATAATACTCAATAATAAATGTACGATCCAAAATCTTTATTAAGCATTCAACAACAATAATTTTATCGAACTTAAATCTAGTTGAAAAATCTAATGTGATATGTATGTGAGTAACAGATGGCAATCTGATTGAAACGTAATCAGAACCGCTATCAATCGTCCTTGAAGGGAGTACAAGTCAGACTATTGGAGCTGACAATGACAGACCGGATAATGCACTGGATAATGCCGAGGACAATAAAACCGAGTGGAATTTCTCACAGGATATGTACACATCCTTATGTTCGTACCTTGACGAGTACATGGCCAACATTGAGGAACTAGAGAACACAGTGTCCTTCGAGCGCGACCATATTGCCCGGCTGGAAACAAAGGTGGACACATTGACGTCGCAAGTTAACTTACCTACCAATAATGTGGAAGGAGTACTTGGCAGTACCAATAGGAGAACCATACCATTACTTCACACACTTAGGCAAGTTATGGCGGACAGAACCGACACACCAAAAGTCTAGTCGGAAGGAGATGAGCAGATGGCCGTCCTGGAAAGTTTCGACCGAACGGCTCAACTGGACCACTATCCCTCTTATCTGAGCTTTGAGGAAATGATGAGTTCTCCGGTGAACTACACCGGACTTTGGTGGAATAAAATCATAGAAAACAGTTTTCCGGTGAAAAAACAAATTTACCCCGTGAAAACGGCCGGCACCCTGGGTTACATCAACTGAGACACCCTTTCTCCGGTGAAAATTCTAATTTCTTCGGTCAGAAACACAATACTTTCGTTTCAAATCAAGGAATGACTGGTATTACCGGAGTAGATCGACCCGAAAGACGTTTCCGTCCGCACATTAGGACCAGAGAGTAATGAAACTTTACTTTTAACGAAACATCGTTACTGTTACACGATAGTCAAACATTGACGCGTGATTCTCTGTCGGAGTTTTCCGGAAAAAAACAAGAAGACCCCAACGCTTTAATTGAATCGGTCGTAATCGAAGCGAATGTACCGTACCAGAAGTGGGTACGTGTGTTGGACCCACAGTTAAAAGTAGAGGCAGCTTACAGGTGGAGTACCATACTCTGCTTGAACGCCACATGGACTATGTTCCAACAACAATTTTTGAGGAAGTTCAACAGCAATGGTATACTGACCCAAGTATGAAATGAATTCCAATGTGCTCAACAAGGCCAGCGACAATCTCTAGGGGAGTTCGTATTGTGGAAGAGCCAGCTAGCCCGTCAACTCGACTCAAGGCTCACAGAGTACGAGTGGGTCGATCTAATAATAGGACTGATGCGCAGTGACTACCGGGTCCACGGAAGAGTAAGACGCCCGAATTCAATGGAAGATCTGCTAGAGCTGGTTAGCGACTTGGACACAGAGGACTTTTTACTGGAACGGCGGCCCGAAGAAAAGAAGTATTCCGTGGAAGGGAATAGATTCAAATTAGCAAATAAGAAACCGTCACCGTTGAAAGAGGTTGTTAAACCGGAAAAAAGTGTTATAAATAAATAACACGACAGTTAAGTATTACTTCAAATATATTTCAAATTAGTATACAGTTCGAAGTAAGTCTTATTCGATAAGAAAATTCTACAAATATGTGGGGGTACTTGATATTAGTTAAGTTAAATAAAATATTTAATTAAATCACATATAATAGTACATGGAAATCATTTAAAAAATAATGAGGATTTTTTGACATGTATTAATAAAATAACTTAATTTTTTTTGTCATACGCAACAACTGCATGAAAAATTAAAAATGCATTATTTTGTGTCTTCAAAAAATAAATAAAACTTATATTTATAGATATAAAATAAAATAATTATTATTTGTATACAAAAATATTACACGACTTAGTAAAACCATAACGTCTGAGCTTAATATATAAGATATACGTAATTAAATATTTATAAAATAAATTTTATGTAAAAAATAATTAAAAGTAAAATGTTGTACATAAAAAAATTATAGTTTTTGAATATTAATATAATCGTCAAAGAAACTTAAACTATCTTCTGCTGAACAATTTTTTAGTCGTAAAAATGTATAATTTAGTGTGAAATCTAATTCACGTTTTAAATGAAAACTTGAATTGAGATCGTTAATCAATTTCCAATTATAAAAATATACCAATCCTGTACAATTACTGTAACGCATCATAAAATTACCACATGATTCAATATATTTTTTTCTCACAATAGAATTGACTGGATTTTCATTGCAGAGAGAATCAATATATAATAATAAGTCATTAATTGGTTCAGTTCGTAAGTTATATTCGGTAAACTTTTCGTTCAAAAAAAGAAAAAAATTTTTACTTTGCTGAAGAAGTGAATTAATATCACGCCTTTTTCTTGGTATCGCAAATTTCGATGTAATTGCGCAAAGCGATGCATCGTTGTGATTCCAATACTTTCGATAACATTTCTAATCCAAACCAAACCTTCGAAAAGATCATCTCTATTGTCAATAGTTTCTTTCATAACCTCACCCAGAGTTTTTCCAAATACTTCCGTAGTGTAAAACCCAATAGGAGCAGTTCCTTTGTAGGGTTTACTTTTATCTACGACATCGATGTCGTCATTATTGTAAAATAAATGTTCATCAATTACTTGAACAGTTTCTGGATCAGTGTAAATTGTATTTCTAAGTATTATTAAGTCCATCAGATTTGAATTATCTTTCCTGTACTTATCTACTTCATCTTTGGTAAGGTTATTCATATCCAGTAAATAACATGTTTTAATGAATAAAATTAAAGTATAAATTATTAAATTCATTATAAAAACCAAATACTATACTATAATATAATAAATCCAACTTCAATTTTTTNAATACTATAATATAATAAATTCAACTACAAATTTTGTAATGTATTAACTTTTTTACCTATTTATAATATTTAAGCCCGGTTTAATGATAAATTTTATATTATTAATATGAAGTGTAATTATGAAGAATTATAATTATTATATGCCGTTTATATAATAATAATAATGGTTAAAAGTTGATCATAAAAATATAAAGTAAATTTTGTAAAACATTTGCGCAAATCAAATACTTTGTCAACATTATTGAAAAAAGATATATTTATACCTTGTGACATCTTACGTCGCAAAAAACAAAAAAAAAAAGAAACAACAAAAAAGATTGTAGTCGACACTGGTTGTTTATAAAGAAAAAAAACCGTTTATTGTTTTTTGAAATACACAAAGAGATAAAAACAAGCGGAGCGTATACAAATATGTAAATTAAAACTATTGAAAACAAAGGAACCCGCTGAAGTTGCCGAAGTAACGTGTCGATCCTTGTTATATACTCGCAGACGGTACGCATACGTTGGTATCACGAAGATGACTTGCTCGACGTATGCAGCGTATCGACGCTGGGCATTTATTGGACTTTACACCACGACGATAACGCGTGTGTGTAACGGTTCGGTTTACAGTGGAGCGGTGACTGTGAAGGAGCTGACACGACCGCGGGGTGTCAAACGTGTGACAACGCCGTGGCTGTGTCAGTTGTGTCACTGATTTGAGGTAGGTTCGGGTAAATAAAAAGTTATCAATAAATCAAAAAGTGCACCATTTTATATTTTTATTTGTAATCATACTATATACTAATATTATAAGGGATAACATAAACTAAAATACGAATCAAATTATTGTGTTAATAATAATTATTAATATCATTGAATAATTATTATTCAAAGATTTATGAAATAATTATTTAATTTTGATTAGTTATAAAGTATAAATATAAATAATAAACACTTATTGATTTTCTACTTGTATTGGCGTTGGAGGCTATGTTGCATCTGTTACTTTAAATTCTAATTCTAAATTCATAAAAATATATATAAGACATTAATTTAAATTTATTATTATTTTTTTTTCATTTTAAATACCTAGTTCAATTAGCTCATGCGGTGCTGGTATAAATGTTTCTTCAGTGATTGGATCAAATTTAAATCCGAGTTTAAAATACTTTTCTTTAATTACTGTACTGACATAACCCTTAATTTTTCTACTTAAGAATTCTAAAAATACTAATTTTACACCTTGTCCAATGATGACTTTATGCTCTTGAACCCATTTGTTCCATAAATAATTTATATCATAAGTTACAAAATTACAATACGATGAAGATTCATTGTTTATATCAAATATTACTTTTTCAGAAAATGAATATATATATTTTAATGCCTCCAAGTATGAAGATATATTATAACGTGTTAAAGTTAGTTTGTTTAATTGGTTAATGATATTTTCTATTCTCTCAAATAAAGCACTGAATATATAGGGTGGTTTATCAATAGTAACCCATGGTCTTTTATGCAATAAATCTAGAGCGTCCATAGCTCCTTTCATCAATGTGGTCATTGGAACAACTACTATGGATATTATGCTTATGAATTCTTCTGTGCAAATGTATCCATTTATTAAGCGTTTCTCTTCTTTAATTATATTTTCACAATTTTGTATAATGTTGCTAATAACTGAAAAAAGATTATTCATAACTTTTGCATATGTACATCCAAGATATATAGTTAAGGCTCTTACTTTTTGATTGCATTTATTGAGATGTGTAGGTATTTCAATCAGAGTTTGTGGATAATGATAACTACTGTAATAGTTTATAAAGATCAAATCATTTAAATTTTTCCATCCCGAAAACATTAGTAATGTATCTAACTGAATTAATGATTTTTTTAAACCTTTTTCTGCTTTTGTATATAAAATCATATGAAATAATAAAATACCAAACTTGTAAAGTTTTAATGAAAACATTGTAAAACAATTATAATTGAAATTTCTTGAACAAATTATAACTTGATAAAGTGTCAGAAGACACGTATTCGTTCTGTTTTACATTTATAAATAATAAGATAAATATTTATGATAAAACATCTGGCGTAAATTAATAAATGTCTTTAATTTTTTAATTTAGAGTTATTCAACTAACTAAATATTTGCTGACAAATTATTCAAGCCAGAAAAATCTTTTCGTAAAAAGTCATCAATATTATTAAAATTATTTACATGTACTATTTAATGTGATTTTATTTAAATTTGAGAGGTAAAGACTTGTGCCACGCAGAGGATTGTGGAGTCGCCACCCTCATGGCTCCCTCGCAATAAGGAGAGTTGGGTCGCCAACCACTTGTGCGAGGAACATGATTATAAAAAAAAAACATCAGGACAATATGTAGATTAAAAAAAAAAAAAGAATATCAAATTAAATAAAATTCACTATGATGAAATAAAACGTATCATTGAAAAAAATTATAATTATATATAATAAAATTTAAAGTATTGTTGTTGACTATAATATGTTGATATCTTGTAAAACAAAATGTATTTTATTTGATGCCATCAGTAGTGTTATACATTAGTACGTCGAAGACCTTTACCTTAAAACTAGGGAGAATTATTGAATTTAATGTTTGTAACATAAGAATTATCGTGCTAAACCAACGATGGGTCCAGGTAATTATTAAGATGTATTCTTAATTCCTATTTGTAAAAAATTATTCATTTCCACGAAAGATGTTCTGTTATCCACGATGAATTTTAGTGGTAGTAAATAAAATATAAAATATATAATATATTCTATTATTCTATTATTTATTAATTATATTATAGAATATATTGTAGCAATGATAAATGTTATTATCACAAAGTTGATTATCGCAGGAATCAATTTTATTCAAAATTCGTGGAAGAAATAATAAAAGTAATGAGATCAATTTATCTTTTTATTGTTATATGGACCGGCATTATACTTTTCGTCGTTCTATGGTCTAAAAATGTTTAGTCAGAAACTTTATTTTCCGATATTATATAATCGGACAATATTTTTTCCGTAACTATATACAAACATTTTTTAAATTTTAATAGCAAAATTTTACATATTTTTACTTTTTATTTTCTTTAGCAGGATTTTATATAACTACATAATCCTTCTACCACCCTTCATTTTAATTTTTATAGATAAATTAAAAATATGAAAATCTACCAAAATTAATTTATTATTAGATATTTTCTAAAATTATTTTGTATTAACAATTAAACTTGTATAATTTTTCTAATCTAACAAATCATTTTACTAATATCATTAAAATAATAAATTAAATTAATGAATGAAGAAAATGTTTGAAATTAAGATAATTAAAATTTAAAAACTAAGGTGCTGAAAACAACTTAGAGTTATTTTTTGGTAACCAACAGACACATTTAATGTTTACAAGTTAAAAAAAAATTATGTATACACAGCGCTTACATTAACGCTGACTAAAAATCAATATGTATATATTGCATTGTTTCTTAAATATATATACATTAGATCATAGTTACCAATTCTAAAAAAAGTATTATAAATTATTTCTATACTTAGCAAAAAAGTGTTAAATTTAAAGGTTGAAAGGTTACAAATATTATAAAAAAATTTGAATTAATTGGCCGCAACGAAAAAAATTGTAACTTTCATGGCGCATTGAAAAATTAAAAAGAAAAGGGTAGCCAACCCACTAGGAGAGACAATGTATTGTCAGACCACAGTAGAATTTTAAAAAGAAATTAAATTTTGTACATTAAAACAATTTAAATAAAAATAGAAAAGTGTTATAGTTGAAGTCGATGTCCGTTGAGTCGTTGATAGTAGATGTACACCAAAACCTCGTGACAGTTGTCACATAACCATAATGATGAGGGATGACCTTATATGTCCGTACCTTATAAACTAAGGGGAGTTGATTTTTGAAAGGAAAAAAGATAAAAAAATACTCGAGTCTATTGAAGATGGAACCCGCAAAAAAAATAAGATGATAGTTAAGTTAAATTAAGTAGACTTTATTAAAAAAAAAATAAGTTAATACGAGACAAAAATCCGAACGGTCAAATAACCTCGTCTACAAATTATAGGGGAACAGAGAGAAAAAAAACGTATATTAATAAAAAAATGAATTATACCTACACTTTTATAATTGGAGAATACGATGAACGTCTTCGGGTACCCGCCGGCTATTAATCACGGCATTACCACTAAGCACTGGTTTTAAATAGTTAGACTTAGCTTGCAAGACATTGGAACACCCCGGAATAAAATGCACAACGTCACCATATTGTACTATTGATATATACACATCACCCCATAAAATATAACATAAAACCTATATAAAAAAAAATCACAAAATAATATAGACATAACAGGTGGTCTTGAAACATGCCTGCCATGTTGAGGGACCTAAATAAAAAAAAATAGGGGCACCTAAAAAGAAATATGTATGGCTCAAAACATAAAATAATAAAGATACATTAGCAGCCCCGAAGGGCTACAGAAAACGGAGGCAGGATTAGCCGACGCTAGTATACAAAAAATTACATATTTAATATAGCGGGCACTCACAAAAGATACATATACATAAAAACAGTTGCAGCGCACGCAACAAAAAAAACACGACCGCTACGGACGAAAACTAATCAGCAACCAGTGACGACTAAAACGTTCGGCGTTTGACCCGGCGGTCAGTTGGCGACAACACGGCTAGCCTTTAGAGTAGTGTCAAAAAAAAAAATTAAATACCCAGTGCCGGAAATTATTAAGAACAATTCGAATCATAAGGCGTCAATGTATGCGGTGAGCAGTGCAAATGACGTTCAAGATAGGAAAGGAGCGGGGTAAATGTACACACAAATGCCGTCCAGGAACCGGTCTGTAGTAGTACACAGCTGACTATCTCGCACGCGCACAAACAAATCACAACACCATAACATGATTATTTAACTGATAAACACCGACCCAGTACGCATTCGACTCAACAAAAATATATATAAACAAATAGACAAAAAAAATAAACAGATACTTTTTGTCACGGTACAAAATGTCTATTATAATTGAACTAAGTTTACTATTTTATTGTTTTTAAAGATATGTTGTATCAGCAGATTCGGATGATTTAAGTTCAACTGAAGAAAATAACTATCAAAAATGCTCTTACTTATGTAGTGCTTTAACTCATATGAAAATAACTCAACTTATTTTGAAAAACGAAATAGTAAAGTTGATAAATGCATTATTCAACATAAGTAAGTATGGCTATATCATCAAAAAACAATTATGTACTTTGTATGATAAAGATAAAGATGGTATTAGATCCTTGTGGCTATTAAATATGTATTCAAGTAGCGTGTATGGATTTTTAACAATACTGTTAGGGACTAGTTTAATAGTTGAGGATGTTGGTCAAAATGAAGAATTGGAAGCTTCCCGACATCTGCCCAAATATCGTCCCTTCAAATATCTCCTTAAATGAGTTTCAATTACAAATTAATATATACAATATGAAAGAAAGAAATAGACCTGAATTGATGTTTACAGAAATTGTCGAAAAATTTTCAAAACAAAACATACTTATGCAATTTTTTGGTAGAAATATAAGTGGATTACATTTTTTTAAATTGCTTATTATGTATAAGTTAACTGGAACAATAAAACAGAAAAAAATTCATGAGTATGTTTCTAAAGGCTAATTCACTTGACTGGTCAGGCTGAAATTTTAAACCCATTAAAGATATTTATGATATATTTTTTAACTTCTTTAAGATCATTATGTCAAGGTTAACTCATTTGAAATTATGCTAAATTTTAAGATCATTGAGCTATGCTTAATAATTTGTGCCATTCAATGGTATGTTAGAACGACGAATCCAGTTTATTTAAGTTTTACTGAGGGTAATAACTATCTAAAGTGGTCATATTTATTTAGTGCTTTGACTCATTTGAAAATAATTTAAGTAATAAGTATGACTATATCATCAAACAATAAATAAGTACTTTATCATACATAATAAAGCTAAAAAGGATATTGGATTCTTGTGGCTATTAAATCTAAGTTGAATACATTTTTTTGAAAATGCTATTTTAAAGTTAATTGGAATGATAAAACGGAAAAATTAATTAAAAATGTGTTTAAAAAGGCTAATTTACTTGACTGGTCAGGAGAAAATTTTAAAAATATTAATGATTTTTATGTAATGTACTTAAATTTCTTTATGTTAAGGTTGACTTGGAAACATTTCATGTACCTTTAACCGATATTGAATAATTTTTCAAAGCTTATATATAGAGAAAATTCTGATATTAACAAAATTAAAACAAGTATTATAAATTTTATTAACTTTATTCCAAAAAATACAGACGATTCAGTCGATGTGTTTGAATTTTCAGTTTATAACTGAAAGTATTACTTGATGTTAGTACCCGATTTAAAAACCGAGAACGCGGTCGGTCCCTCGAACCCTAGGACCGGCTGGCGCTCAGGTGGATGCCCATGCTCCGGTGGCGGACTCGCCTCTCGGAGGAAACGACGAGAGGTGAGTGGACAAGATCCATTATAGGACAGGTGGGTGGCCGGACTCACGATGAGATGACACATCATCTCACTCAAGTGATGTCCGGCCACGACTGCTTTAACGAGTACTTACACCGTATTCGTAAAGCAGCTGCGCCGACGTACGACAATTAATTGGATTGCCCGGGAGAGGCTGACAGCGCTCTGCAAACCCTCTTCCGGTGTGAGGCGTGGGCCCAGGAGAGGGACTCTTTGGAGTCCTGACTAGGGTCTACATTTCGAATCGGGTCCATGGTTGACCTGATGTTGAGGAGCCGGGAGGCGTGGAGGCTCGTTCAGGCGTTCGCCGAATCTGTCTTGTTAAAGAAGGAGGAAGCAGATCGCCTGAGATAGAGACAGCAATGCCGCCCGGCACAGGAGGACCTGAGGCGCTGGTTTAGGCCGGTGCCTTAGGTTCTTGTTTTTGTTTGTGAATTATTTAGCTAACTCTCCTTAACGATTCCCACTCTGAGATCCGGTTAACGGAAGGGGGCCACAACACGTTGCGAATCAGCTCTTGATTAATTTCGGGCTGATTCTTAACGCTCTGCATCCCTTCTTCCGATGTGAGGCGTGTGACCAGGAGCGGGACTCCAAAGAGTTCATCGAATCCGTCTTGTTAAAGAAGGAGGAAGTGGAACGCCTAAGACAGAGGCAGCCACGCCGCTCGACGGTTTGCGTCCCGGCTTCTTTGGACGATTTCACAGTCGCCACTTCTAGCACCAGCGGTGCGGCTCCAATCTCAGGTGCAGCTTCCTGGGGGTTCCTGGACGGCGGAGACGCTCGTCTACGTTTTTCCTCATCCAGATCCCCTCTAGCCGCTTCGTGGCAGTTTGCACTTTTTTGTGCACTCCCATGCCTCGGCGTTTGTCTATAATTCCTCTGAGAACGGACACTTCTTCACCAATTTTTTCTACCATTGCCGATGCAGCGGTCGCTTCATCCACCAGATTGTGCGACCTCTTACAGCAGGGCCGAACAGAGCTCCTCAACTCAGTAAGGGCCTGGCACGAGAGGGAAATCTGTTCGATGAGGTATTCCAGGTGGGTACCAGGAACCTGCATCATCAAACTCCCCTCGACCTCAGCAGTTCTAGCGAGGGCAACGACGTGGTTGAGGCCGACGTCAAATGTGGCCTCGTTGTCGCTGTCGCCTTCTTTCCCAAAGGCGCCTTCCTCTTGCCAAGATGTCGCACTGGGGAGAATTCTCCGGTAACGGGCTTAGTGCAGGGCCGTTTCGCTGCGCTACAGTGTCGGTGTGATCGGGCTCTACAGGACTACGAAACGTTGGCAAGAGCGCAGTGTCCCTAGCTCGGGGAATCGGGCCCGTCCTCAGGTTGCGGATAGAGGAACGGCCTGCAAATATGCAGGTTAGTCGCGAAATAAGCAGTCCATTAATTTGGACTGACGAATAAGCGATCGCGGACAGCGAGCCGCCCAAACGCTTGTTAATCCTGTAGATATAAGGGGTAGCCGTGAAATAAGCCTTTATGGACGAATAAGCGGTAGCGTTTGGGTGTGAACGGAGTTAAACGGAAACGCAACCAGTGAAGTTAGCCGCTCACTAAATAGGGACTGGCTATGAGGGCAGCCCCCTCAAATCATATTTTATTTTATGAAATGGCATCGGACGGAGTAAAGGTTACTGCATCAAGGGAATCAGATGCCCCAGTGCCGGCGGTTGGTGGGNAGGGAATCAGATGCCCCAGTGCCGGCGGTTGGTGGGGGGCGTACCCACCAGGTGTCGTTATCAAACGAATACACTACAAATGCAGGAGTGTTGAGGCACCCGTTGCGCTGCGCTACAGTGTCGGTGTGATCGGGCTCTACGGGGCTACGAAACGTCGGCACGGGCGCAGTTTCCCTAG
>NW_026099576.1:195124-197946 GCF_025091365.1 Daktulosphaira vitifoliae | reverse complement strand
CGGCCACCTCCCTGAATGCGTCTCCAAAACCCGCCATATTGGAGAGATTGCGGAGCGCGTCTAGGGGCGGTTGATCTCTTCAACGCTGACGGGACACCAAAGAGTGTGATCGGTCGGGCCGACGAGGTGCTGTCGGCTGGGCTAGACCTCGCCAGGGAGCAGGCGGGCCAGCTCTCCGACGTGCTGAAAGTCTATAGCCCTCACAGGCGAGTGGTGAAGATGGCCACGGCCCTTATTGAAACAATAAGGGCCTTGGCTGATTTTCACTTCACTAGCTCGCCTGGGAGGAGATCGTCTGCACTTATGTCGGAGAGCCCCAAGTGCCTCCAGGACTGTGGTACACTTATGGCCCACCATCTAGGTCCGTCGGGGACGCAGCGTTCCCCCTACAAGGTGGTGAGGTGGCAGTGGGTGCGCTTCCGCTTGCCGTCGCCGCTGCCAAGAAGCGGAGGAAGAAGAAGAAGGGGAATAGGAAAGACGCTGCGTGTCCTACTGCGGACATCGCAGCGCCCTTGCCACTCAGCGGCGCAGCTCCTCTTCCGTCTCCAAGCGCACCTGCCGCCGCTCCAACCCCCACACCAGCCACCTTATGGACAGAGGTGGTAAAGCGGAGGGGGGCCAAGAGGGTGGAGAGAACGACAGCGGCTCCCAAGGCGGAGGTCCTTGGTGGGCCCAAGCCTAAACCGCCGCCACCGTCCCGAGGCCCGACTGCCGCCCAGCTTAGGGCAAAAGTTCCGAGGACGGAGGCGGTAGTGATTGGACCACTCAAGGAGGGGTCCAATTGGCAGGCACTAGGGGGACCCGTACGGGAGCCGTCTTGCTCGAGGTCTGGGGATTGGGTGCCCAGGCTGACAGTCTAGCTGACAGCCTGAAGGGCGCCCTGAAGGAGCATGACGTCCAGAGGACGAGGTGCCGCCAGAAATCGGTCCTGTTGTGGAGGTCCGTGCGAACTCCGGCGGCAAAGGGCGTTACGCACAGGTAGAGGTGCCGGCAAAGCTGGCCCCCCACCTCGCAGGTCTCGCCCGTATCCGTGTGGGATGGGTCACATGTAGGCTGAGGATCCTTGGAGACAAGGGTTCGAGGTGCTCCAGGTGCCTGGAACACAGGCACGTGGCCCAGACCTGCAAGGGGTGCTTCTCCTGTAAAAAGGAGGGGCAACAGGCCAAGGATTGTCCGGGTATGGGGCCGGTCCTAAAGGCCCCGACGACAAAGGGGTGGGCTGGTAAAAAGGCCCCTCCGGGTAAGAAGACGGGGGAATGGCTGAGGGGTCTCTCGTAACGCAGCCCGCTAGTGGATGAGATTCCTTCAAACGAATCTCAACCACTGTCGGGCTGCCCAGAACCTGGTCCTCCTCTACACGAATCAGCGTGGCGAAGACCTATTGGACCTGATGTCGGCCCTCGGTCTGGTCTCGGCCAACAGGGGCTCCACCCCGAAGTTCGAGGGTCACTCTTCGAGCTCGGTGGTAAACGTCACGCTGGTGTCCCCGTCGTTACACTCGCACATGTCCAGCTGGTCGGTTCTCCCGCCCAGAGAAAACCTCAGCGACCACCAGTACATCGTGGACGAGTGCGGCGATGGCGGCCGTCCCCCCCGAATCTTGCCCAGCGTGCAGTCTCGCGGTGGGCGAGTGGGCTGGCGGGGCGGGCCGGCCACGGACGTCGATGCATTGGAGACGGGCTTACTGCTTGCTCAATGGTCGGCGCCCGCGGTACCGGACCGACACGTCTCCGCGAACGAAGCGGCGGAAGAGTTGGACCGGAGGGTGGTCGCAGCCTGCGAATTCGCCCTTACGGCCAAACGACAGCCGTCGATTCGCGGACCGCCCTGGCCTTCTTCCACCTCGTGGGGAATTCACCCTACGAGAGGGTGAATCGCTGCCTCTTGCAGGGTGAATTCCTCACGAAGTGGAAGAAGGCCAGGCTTATTCTTCTGAAGAAGGGTGACAAGCCCGAGGGTCTCCCCTCGTCGTACCGACCGCTTTGCATGTTGGACGACTTGAGGAAGATCCTCGAGCGGCTGCTCGTCATCCGCATCGAAGCCCACCTGGCCGACGTCGGCGGACTGGCCGAGGGCCAGTTCGGCTTCCGGAGGGGGAGGTCGACGGATGACGCGGCCTTCCTCTTCAGGGACTTGGCCCTCAAGGCCAAAACTGAGCAGGGTTTCGGGATGGCGGTGAGCTTGGACATCCGAAACGCGTTCAATTCCGTGCGATGGTCAAACATCCTCGGAGCGCTGGAGGCGTTTCGGGTGCCTCCTTACCTCAGGCAGATGATCCGGTCGTACTTTAGTGATCGGGTCATCTCCTACGAGAGCGTTGCGGGCCCGAGAATCAGACCTGTTACGGGAGGCGTCCCGCAAGGGTCAGTTCTCGGGCCTCTGCTGTGGAACATCGCGTACGACGCGGTGTTCCGCGTTCCGCAACCACCGCACGTACGCGTAGTCTGCTATGCGGACGACACGCTGGTGGTGGCGGAAGGCGCCTTGGCCGAGGAGGCTGGATCCCGGGCGAACTACGCGCTCAGCGCAGTCTCCGCCTAGATCCAGCAGGAGGGGAGTGGACTTAGCCTCGNCAGTCTCCGCCTAGATCCAGCAGGAGGGGAGTGGACTTAGCCTCGCCCTGGACAAGACCGAAGCGGTCTTGTTCACGGGTAGATACAAGTTCACTCCTCCACGGATAGGCGTGCTGGGGGTGGAGATCCCGCTTAAGGACTCCATGACTTATCTGTGCCTTGTCATAAACAAACGTCTTAAGTTCGGGCCGCACATTACTCGTGCGGCAGAGCGGGTCCAGAAAGTCATGAATTGCCTGGCGGGACTTA
>NW_026099576.1:162427-195024 GCF_025091365.1 Daktulosphaira vitifoliae | reverse complement strand
ACTTTGAAGAAATCTTATGATTAACTAAAATTCTAATTATGATATTGTTGTACTATTACCCTGTCCAGCCAGGTTGTGGCCTTTCAATAAGTAATAATTACAATTCAATCAAATTAAGTACCTTAGAATGTCTAATGTATTTTACAAAATAATATTAATAAGTAATGCGTTATAAATTATATAAGTGTCCTACACTCCGATTGCCCGCACTGTGGCAGAGATCAGACTAGCTAGTCGATAAGTGGAGAAACACTTTAGAGAATGCTTATAATTAGTTGGAGTACTGACTATGATATTATTGTGCTAGTACTCTGTCCAGCCAGGATGTGGCGCTTCAATAAGTAATAGAATACAATGCAATCTAGTCGTGTAACCTTTTAGTATGCTTATATATATATAAATGTAGATAAAATAAATAAATAAATACCAATATTTTGTATGTGTTAGAATATTTATATCACCAAAAGTATTCGACCGAAAATAAGATATATAATATTTTCAGTAAATACGAAAGAGGGTAAAAATAGTGCAGATTTTATATAGAATTGTAATTAAGAATGAAACATAAACTCACGCACATTCACTTTTTGTATCTTGGTTGAGAATTCCAGAGAGCCGTAGAGATGCAGAGATAGAATGGCAAGGCGTCCCAGTGTACGCTAGAGGGATGTTCAG
Organism: Daktulosphaira vitifoliae; assembly: GCF_025091365.1. NCBI lineage: Eukaryota > Metazoa > Arthropoda > Insecta > Hemiptera > Phylloxeridae > Daktulosphaira > Daktulosphaira vitifoliae. The sequence goes on along the minus strand of NW_026099576.1, from coordinate 194,349 downwards.
AAATCGTATATAACCACCGTAAGAGAAGCGAAGCCTTCAAGGAACCGCCGTAAGAGAACGACCCGAATTTGGGGAAAAATGGCCTTTTTATAGCCCGCAAAACTGGTTTAGCGATCTCTGGTGAGATTCTTGAAATATTTTTTGCTGTATTTGATTGGTTAATGTGATAGAATCTTTTACGTGTGCGTTTTATGGAATGCGTAAGAGGGTGGTTAAAACTTGTGTAAGGGTATTATTTTATTATTCATCTTATCCACGGGGGAACACTGATTTGGTGATATATTTTATTAAATATAAGTATTAATTATTACATGTATTAAAATGTGATACTACACAATACATTCTCTTTTTCTACAGTTTTAATCCATAAATTAGTTTGCAGCCATCTTTCAATGTTCTCTATTATTTGCCTTTCTTTTAATTTCTACATATGAACTTTATCCTTGGATTTTTATTAACTGATGAAAGTATTTTAATCTCAGGTCTTCCATATAATTTTTCCCTTCTGCTCTTCTTTCTATGATCAGTTTTAGCAATCCTTCGTCTCCTCTTGTAATTCAAATGACTGTGGTTCTTATTTGAATAATAGGGTTTATATTTCCTTTAAATACTACTAATAATTAGATTTTATAAATTTAACTTATGGCACAAAAATAAGAACTAAATATCTTCATTGCCGTAGTTACTTCGTCGTCAGTTCTCATCTGCCATTACGTGTCTGGATCTACACTTTGATTCGTCATACTTAGATGTTCGACACTTTTACTACCAGATCTCATACAGTCCACTCTATCAACATCACTATCAACAACTTCATCTATTCAGCTGAGTTTGTATTATTTTTAATGTTATTTATTGTTTGTTTTAATAATTATTGTTATTATTGAGTTTATCTATTTTGTTTTTGCCGCTTCGCCGGCCATTAATATTTAAGGTCCCCCGCGCTACCCCTTAAATTTAAGATACTCTCTGAAGAATTTCTAATATATGTGGTTATTTGTTATTTAATTATTGTCTACTCTTGTTACTTAATGGATGTACAGTTAGTCGTCATCCCATTGGCAGGGACGGCGTCAAAGGGGTGCGAGGGTGGGCAGTCGCCCCCCGAAGACGGATTCTCGCCCTTTTCTCGCCCCCTCAGTCCTGACAGAAATTTTGATTTGAATGGGTGATTTATCGGTTATCGTTGTATAATATGGTCCGTGTATTGAAGAGAGTAAATAATCATATTTTATCGTTAAGTAATATAGAAATAGTTTTTATTTGTTGAAATGCCGATATCATTGAAATTTGTACGATTTAAATTCAAAAGAGTTATTAATAACCACGTTCATCTAAATTATGTTAATCGTAGGTATTCCACACTGCGTTTCCTCGTACAGTATGTACAGTTCATAGTTGTGTGTGTGTGGTAATATTTTCGTTGATGCATATATTTATACGTATTTTTGTGTCTTATTTTTAATTTTATTATCTAAATTACGATGACAAGCGGACGATTGACGAAATGACAACTATCAGCTGAGTAACCTGTTTATCAATCGACCAGTCGATACTTCCAAAGCATCAATTTGTTAATCGTCGACTTGTTGACAAACATTACCATACACCTAAAATTCCAACATGAGTACTCGAAAAATTGATTCTTACTATGGTCCTCAAACAAGTATTTCAAATGAGTCAACTAATGATAATGGATTACAAAAAAAACAAAAAACTACAAATACAGTGTCTGATATTATAAATTTAGTGCAACCGTGGGATGTTCAAAGTGATTTAGATGTCAACACAAGTAGGCATTTAACAACACATACTTTTTACTATAAACGTACTAGTTACTATAAATATAGATACGTCATTNAACATACTTCTTATTATAAACGTACTACTTACTATAAATATAGATACGTCATTTTTCTTTTATCTTAAAATTTATATAATAGCTTAATGGAAAACTACTGAAAAGCTAAATAAAAATTATAACTTTTCTCTAGGTATAATATATTTTAATAAAATCCATTCCATTTCAACTGTAAATCCAAAAATAATAAAGGTACACATTTTTAATAAATTTATACAAAGTTCTTTCATGAATTTTTTGAAAAGATTAAAAAAAATGTAATAATTTTTGTTCAANTAATAGATTTTAATAAAATCCATTAACTGTAAATCCAAAAATAATAAAGGTACACATTTTTAATAAATTTATACTTTCATGAATTTTTTGAAAAGATTAAAAAAAATTTAAAAATTTTTGTTCAGAATATATAATTTTAAAAATAAAATATAAAGTTTATTATGTTTTGTGGCAATTTTTGTGCAATTTAATTTAAAATTTTTGATTAAAAGTCTAAAAAAAATTTAATTATTTTTATTATCTAATAACAGAAAAATCACAAAAATTAGGTATTATAGTCATGATTATTCTTTTTTTCGGTATTGAAATTGAAATTGTCTTTAAAATGAATATTTTTACATAAAATAATGATGTTTTCAATCAAAAATTTGTACAATTTTCAATTTTTGATTCAATTCACATTTGTTTTGCCAAAATAACATCCACATATTTTCTAAGTTTTATAAAGTATAGGAAACAAACTCAACAAAATTTTTTTATATTAATTTAATGTTTGAATTTTGAAATTGAATATTTCAAATTACTTGTTTTTATATAAAATGTCATATTTATTTTTGTTTTTAAGTTCCTACATTTTGTTATTTTTATTTGTTACTTATTAGGTTTTACATTTTTAAACAAGCTTTTTTATGTGTAGGCTTAACAATCTTTGACATTTGTTCCTTGTATTTAAGTAGTATTTAAATACTTCTATTTGGTATTGATACGATCACATTTGCATGTGCCCATAACTCTGTCTCCCATAACATAATTGTATCGTTTAATAGACATATATATATATATAATTAAATATAATTATATANGGCGGACTGCACACATAAACACTTTTTGCAATTCACGGCCAATGTGCCATAATAAGATATCCCTATCGACAGTTGACCTTTTACCATCTTCGCGATCACTACTTGTCTAATAATTAACTTAACTTGCTACCCCGTATATTATAGTGTGTGTGTGTGTCGCCGTCAGCTCCCTGTTGGATTATATCATCTCTAAGTGTCCAGCAGATTGTACTATTTGTTTAATATATCTTACTGAATAAATATTTATATCGTTGTTAACCAAGAGTGTTATATATATATATTGTAGTGCGACCCTTGGTAGTTCCTCTAAGGGAATATAAATTAAATAGGAAACTTCAGTACCTAAGGTAGATATAGCCTAGCCAGCTATCCCCCGTTGGTCCCTTAGAATACTGTCGACGGGCATTTAGGCTAAACCCCTAAATAGCGACGTAACAATTGGTGGAGGCGCCGATCTCTCTGTTTTATTTTAAACTTTCAGTGAGGGATCCCCCCCTAAGTGTACTACAATTTTTATATACCGCTTTTCACGGTTAATTTATAAATTAAATATTTTTTATTTATTATTGGCTCACTTTATTATAATAGTAACAATTGTATAGTTAGGTATAACTATAAATTAAGTCTTTGAGTTACATAATCTTTTATATACGTTTATATGCCTCTCTATAGTTATTATTTAAAACGCACCTTTAATAATCAAACTTGTAGAATTACCGAAAGAGTTTGGAATCTATTAGGTTTTGATAGTAATATTTTGGAACTAACACCAGATCAGGTTATTAGTTCATTTGGAAAGAAGAAGGGTATTTCTGTTTCTAAGGCTTTTAACCATACCGCTTTTATAAAATGTTCGGTAGGAGCAACTCTAATCTACGAAAGCACTATATTCGAAGTTTTTAAACGAGAAAGTAAACGGCAATATTTACCGAAACAGTTCCAACAAATCTCCCTTTTAGAAAAAATTGAAATTTTAAAAAAAGATACGAAAAGGTATTATTTTTGCTATTGTACAAAAGGGGAATTACTTAATATTTTGACATTTTTAAACGTAGAACAGCCGATTAATAGTCACACTAAAGATTTAATTAACAAATTACGTTCTATTTTCAAATAACCACCTCTGTCAGAAAAACACGAATTTGATTCGGACTCCGTGGCAGAAAAACTTGATAAAATTCCAAGTACTCTGTCGGTCCCACTAAGCACAAAAAGCGCTTCTTCCAGTGAATCGAACACCCCTACCGATCTCGACAAAACCGTTGTCGAATTTCTTTTAACTAAACCATCAGAAATTTCACTCGAAGTCACCGTAGAACCTAAACCTATTTTTGCGCAATCAAAACTTTTAGAAAATAAACCAGTTAAATTAATAACTACTATGGCTAGCTCAATTTTACCACAACAGTTCTCGGGTAAATTATCGGAGGATATTATTAGATTTTTTTCAAATTTCGAACGAGTTGCGAAAGCTAACGGTTGGGATGATAATATGAAACTCGTTATGTTACCACTTTCCCTTAAAGGCCAGGCACAGACAGTGTTTGAAAATAAAGAGGCAGAAGTGGATGTTCCTACTTGGCAGGCAATGAAAAATGTACTAATTAGATATTATAATTCAGAAGCCCAGAAAAGAATGAGACTTAAGAAATTAAGAGAGAGATAAAAAAAGGACCATGAAAGCATTTTAGATTACTTTTCTAATGTTAAAGCCGAATGCAGGAGAGCAAACGAGGATATGTCAGAAAGTGAAATAATAGACACAATTTTAAACGGTTTGCCCGACCAATATTTCGAAAGAGTAGGTTGGGTTGACGTTAGTTCATTATCGGTATTAGAGGAAAACATTATAAAAATAGCGAGCTTAGGCATAGACAAGAAAATAGACGATAATAAAAAAATACAACAACAGCTTGACATTTTGACAGAAACCCTTCAGAAGAATCTGAGTATGAATTCGAGTAAAAATAAGTACCATGGGAATAATAATAGGAATAATAGCAGGAATTTTAATAATAATAATAGGAACCTTAATTATAACAGTAGAAATTTCGATAATAATTCTAATAATTTTGGTAACAACAATGGTAATAATTTTAACAATAACACTAGATATAATAATAAATATCAAAATTACAATAATTCAAATCGAAATACAGACGGTCATTTTTACAATTCTAATAATAATAATAATAATAATAATGGTAACTACAGAAACAATCACAATTTTAATAATAATAATTTTTATAATAATAACAGATTTTCTAATAATACAGGTAAAAATTATAACAATAATAATGGTGGGCGAAATCAGGGCGCAGGAGGTCCGTCTACTAATAAGTGGGCCCCGAATCAGCGGCGCCCGCAGCAAACTCAAAAAAACGAATAAGTCAAAATTCGATGGTTAGGGCGAATTTTGACACTCTTTCGCGACCTAGCCAAAAAGTTCACTCACCAGCTCCCATTACGAAAACAACATTAGCGCAAAATAATTTAAATATCACAGGTGTCTCTAATTGTTTTAACATTTTTTCAAATTGCGTATCGGTCCCTCAATCTATAATAATTGGGAAATTAAATAGTATTGAGTCAAAGTTTCTCATTGACACGGAGGCATCGATTAACATAATAAGTAGCGCTACACTTCCCATGAATCATGATATTATTCCAGCCCAAAACGCGACCCTTACTACAGCAAATGGGTCCCCTTTAGATTTATTAGGTACAACCTCAATTGAAGTAAATTTCTGTGAGCATAGTTTTATTATTGAATGCGCTGTCGTTAAAAACTTAAATGGGTATAATCTTTTAGGTAATAGTTTTCTACACAAATATAAGACTAATATTGATATGTATGATTCGAAAATTATTTTATTTGACGGACCACACAGGGTTACCGTACTCTTCGAAAAATTCAATTCTAGAAATGTCGCAAATCATATTCTCTCACACAAAGATACAACCAATGTTTCCATTGAGTCTACAGCGACGCGTATGCAGGTTTCAAAAAATATCCCACAAGACGGCTTTTGCGGCTNGTTTCAAAAAATATCCCACGAGACGGCTTTTGCGGCGTAAATACATTAGTAGAGGTGTTGAAAAATAAAAATATTAATGTTAATTTTCATGATATTCAAGTATTACTAGGCGTAGATTCTGCAAGTCAGCCTGCCTGGCTTGAGGCAGAAGATCTAGCAGCCGTCGCTTCATATTACAATAAAAATTTAATTGTACTTTCCCAAGATAACAATCGTTCGGACGTAAATGTTATGGCATTCACAGAATTCGATAGAGATAACGTGTTTGTTTTATTTTACCACTGTCATTGGTTTCCATTAGAATACGTAAAAAATTCTAGTGTTAATTTTAATATTACAACAATTGTGCATATTAATGACANCTAGTGTTAATTTTAATATTAAAACAATTGTGCATATTAATGACAATATTTCAGTCGCCGACAGGCGTAAAATTCTGAACTCCAGACAAAAAAATTATGATTTTACCGAACACTTCAAACAAAACGATGCGTTAACACCAGACGTACACTTTGAATCTCAGGTTAACGAAACATGTTTCGCGGAAAAAGAAACAACATCTTCTCTAGCAGACGTTTCACAAAAGGTAGAATTCGATATTAACCCGTCTTTATCTCACGATAAAAAACAAAAACTTGAAACGTTGTTGAATAATTATAATGAAATTTTTTCAAAGACTAAATTCGACTTGGGCGAGGTAAAATTACCAGATATTGAATTAAAATTAAATCGCGATCAAATAATAAATTTACCGAATTTCAAGTTAAGCGTTAAAGAACGGGCCGAGGTAGAAAAACAAACTAACGAGTTATTAAAGGCCGGCATAATAGAACCGTCAAATAATCCATATAGTAATCCGGTATTTTTAGTAGGTAAAAATCCCCCACAGGGTGACAAAAAAGGGGCATGGTTTTAGATTATAGAAAATTAAATTCGATTTTATTAAAAGAAAGTTTTCCCATGCCGATAATTCAAAATATATATGACTGCTTAGCTGGTAACCACTATTTTTCATTATTAGACGCGTCCAGTGGTTTTTATCAATTCAAACTATCTAAAAATTCTCGACAATATACAGCTTTTTCTACTGATACGGGACATTTTCAATTCAAAAGACTTCCAATGGGACTTAATAATGCTCCAGCAATATATCAGGCCGCTATGTGCAAAATTATGGGAGGTCTTACTTATAAAAATAATATTTGCTACTTAGATGATTGTACAGTTTTTGGAAAATCTTTCGATCAATATTTATATTCGTTAGACATAACATTACAAAGATTTAGACAGTATAATCTAAAATTGAAGCCAACAAAATGTAAATTCGGATACGAGGAAATACAAGTACTCGGTAATATCATAAATTCGAAAGGCATTAGGTCAACCGACGAGGGCATTGAATCGGTAAAAAAATTCCCTTCCCCTAACACTATTAAACAACTTCGTAGTTTTTTAGGACTTGCCAATTATTTCAGAAAATTTATTCCTAACTTTAGTAAACTGGCAAAACCTCTTACAGATCTCACTAAGGGTAAATTTAAAACAAAAAATGAAAAAATTAAATGGTTAACTGAACATGAAACAGCATTTAAAGAGCTAAAGTCTAAACTTACGACACCTCCACTCCTCGCGCATTTTAACGTAAATTTGGAAACTATACTAGTAACAGATGCTAGTAAATTAGGTCTAGGTGTTATACTTCAACAACGTGACGATAACAACGAAACTCATCCAATTTCTTACGCGTCTAAAAAGTTAACGCCTGCCGAGTCCAATTATTCCGCAATGAAACTCGAGGTTTTAGCTATTCATTTCGCGTTTACCCACTATTGATTTTGAAGTAAAATATAAAAAAGGTATTTTTAATAGGGCCGCGGATCATCTATCGCGTTATCCCAGTTCAAGTGAACTAATTAATAATTTAAATTCGAATATTAAAAATGATATTTTTAAAATAAATCTTGTTCAACCTATTAATATTGCTGTAGAACAAGCAAACGATGCGTACTTGCATAACATTATAGGAGCTATTAAAAACCCTATCTCATCAAATTCGTTTTATTTAAATAAGGCCGACAATTACGAAATTTATTTTATCATTATCTTTTAAGATAATGATATATTATATTACAAAACAAAAATTAGACAAATCCCTGTATACGCACTTGCTTTACCTTCAAAATTTATTAAACAGGTAATAATTGATAATCATGATAGTTTATTAAGCGGGCATATCAGTTTTTCAAAAACACTAAACAAAATTAGGAGTAAATATTACTGGCCAAAAATGAGAAAAGATATAAAGTCATATGTTCTGTCATGTGAAAGGTGTCAAAAGAGGAAACCATATAAACAAAGTAAGCCACCGAAAGTAGGGAGATACGATTTAGACAAGTGTGAGATTATGAGTGAAATAATTATTGACTATGTTGGTCCCCTTCCAAAGTCGAGATCTTATAAGTATATTTTAGTAGCTACTGATCGTTTATCAAAATTTTGCGTAGCTCAACCATTTACAAATGCCAATGCGCGTAGTACCAACAAATTTCTTTTAGACTTATTCTTAAGATTTGGTCCAGCTAGGATAATTAGGTCAGATAATGGAACTCATTTTACGTCAAAGACAGTTTTAGACCTAATGGACGCTTTTGGGGTAGACAAAAAATTCGGAATTCCGTATAAGCCTACTTCACAAGGTCAGGTGGAGAGGCAAAATCAAACAGTTATAGACATGATATCACATTACGTTCAGGATAACAATAAGTGGGTAGATTATTTACCGTACGTTGTATACGCCTATAATACTTCAATACATTCGGTTACAAATTATACGCCATTTTATTTAGTTCACGGCTATAATCCTAAAAGCATGTTTGATATTGCACTAATTCCCCTTCCGATGGGAACGTAATCGATGAAATTAATAAAATCAAACATATTAGAAAAACATTACCCCAATTATTAGAGAAACAATCCGAACAGACTAAACAAAAATTATTATCATCGAATAATTTTCAATCATTTAAAGCGGGAGACAAAGTCTTAGTTAAAGTTCCGGTAAAGAGTAATAAATTTTCAGATAGGTATGAAGGCCCTTATACGTAACAATATCAAATACCCTATAGATATATCTTAAATTATTTTATTTTATATCCTTCTTGTGTTTTGTAATTTTATTCAATATCTAAATGTTAAATCTTCTAGATAATAATTTGATGAAAAATAAGTACCTATATTAAAATATATTGTTAACAAAAATATGTGTATACCAGGTTACTAGCACAGTTGTGTAGGTAAACTTGATAAAATTAATTCATCGGCGTAAAAGTTAAATTTAAGTAGTGATTTAAATTCTTCAATACTTGGCAAAATTTTTGAATTTCAATATGCTTTTAGGCACTTCTGGTGAATCGTCAACAGATTCCGATATTGCGGACTGTGATCTAGTAAAAATTGCCCATCGGAAAGAAAATCCCGTAGCCGCTAAAAGTTTATTACCTCGAAGTGGGCCATGTGACATCACACAAGTTGTTTCTGATAACCCTACTCAGCCGGTATTGAAAACGAACAAAATTTGGGAAAGAATGGAGAAATTTTCATTCCGAGTGGTTTAAATTGTACCCATGGTTAGAATACGGTGTTTTGGAAAATTCGTATTATTGCTTTCCTTGTCGATATTTTTCAACTGATCCCTTTGGATCACCGTTTTCTGATTCAGGATTTAAAAATTGGAAAAAAGCTATGGAAAAAAATAGTGGTATAAAGCAGCATGACAAATCAATTTCACATAAATTATGTATGACTAAATGGGAAGGATACGAAATGACTGAAAAAACTGGAAAATCTGTTTTAACTCTTATTAATAGAGAAAATGAAACAGTTATAAAAGAAAATTGTTATTATATTGCAACTGTTGCGGAAATTTTACTTTTTACAGCCTGTCAAAACATTGCTCAACGTGGAGATAATGAAAGTAGCGATAGCATAAATAAACCCAACTTCTTAGAACTTTTAAATTTTTGTGCTAAAAGAGATACTAGGTTAAAAAAAAAATCGATGAATTACCTAAAAATGCAAAATATACACATCACAGTATACAAAATGAATTATTTAGTATTATGAGTCAAATGGTCATAGAATCAATTGCAAATGAGTTGCAAAAATCTAAGTACTTTTCAATTTTGGCTGATGAAACTAAAGATTTAAGTAAAACTGAACAATTATCAGTAATGGTACGTTATTTCTACAATAACACGGTAAATGAACGGTTTTTGAGGTATGTGCCATGTTCTGAACTAAATGCTGTTTGAATTTATTAAAATAACTTTATCTGCTTGTGGGATTAATATTCAAAATTGTATAGCTCAAACTTACGATGGTGCTTCCGTAATGAGTGGTACTCAAAATGGTGTGCAAGCAATTTTTCAAAAGGAAGTTCCAAAAGCATTATATACACATTGTTTAATCATCGCTTAAATTTAGTGATTGTGGATGTTTGTAAAAACGTACCAGAAATTGAAAAATTTATATCACTTCTTCAACAATTGTATAACTTCATAAGCAGATCTGCAGTACATATGGCTTTCTTAACCCGTCGTTGGTACACATATATTTTGTAACATAATTGTTACACTGTGAGCGTGACGCTCACACTTCACTANAAGTAGTAAGAATTCTGTGCTATAGGACTATGACTTCTTGAACGAGAGGTTTGTGAAGTATTTGATCTTTGAGTAATTATACTAGGTGTAGGTTCAGAAATGTCACTATCAGACTCATTTTCACGTAATTCGGCGGGATCTACATAACTAGGATCAGCATCGGTATCGTCTGAGTCATCTAAAAAAACTTCTTCGGTCTCTTCTAACCACGAAATAACTTTATTGGACATGATAAATTAAAAAATAGTAAAAACACGTGTACGTAATCGACTGTGACGGTGGTGATAAAAATATTGCGCGGTTAGTACAGTGTTAGCGCGACGCTCACTAAATCGGTACAGTCGACTTTGTCTAACGATAACTGATAGGAAATGACAAATAGTGCAATCATTTATTTTTAAAAATATTTATAGACATGTTATTTGAAGGTATTTATAGTACCAGATTAATTCAATAATATTTGTACGAATAACGCTCGAAATGCTATCTGTGTGAGCGGCGCGCTCACATGTGTACCAACGACGGGTTAAGTATTCAGAAAGAATTATTTCCTAAAAAAAATACAGTTGAACTTAAAAAGTTATGTGACACGAGGTGGATTTGCCAGATATCTGCATGTATTGCTGTTAGAGAAACATTTTCTGTTATTCTAGTACTTCTAAATAAAATTAGCATTGAATCAAAATGCGAAAAAAGTATGGAAGCAAAATCAATTTTGATTCATATTAATTTTGAATTTATATTTTGTTTACACCTCTTTTGTGATACATTTAGTCAAATAAAAATTGTTTCTGATTATCTACAACTACCCGAATCAGATTTAGGTACAAGTGCNTCTACAACTACCCAAATCAGATTTAGGTATAAGTTGTATAATGGTCGAATCATTGATAGATTATCTTAAACAATTCCGAACAGTTGATAAATTATTTGATTTGCTTTTGGAAAAAGTTGTTTTGTTTGCTGAAATTAATAACATCCCGTTACCAGAAGAAAACACATATAGAAGAATTTTTTGTAAATTGCCTGCTAAATTTGTATCATATATTACAGAACTACCGATTTCTGAAAATAGGGAGATTATGAGTAAGAATGATGCAAGGACAATTATATTTTTTCCAGTAATTGATCGAATGATCAATGAATTACAAAGAAGATTTTCTGATAATAATCCAATATTATCTGGTATTAGTTCCTTAAATCCTCAAAATAAATCTTTTTTAGACTTGCAAGTATTATTACCTTTTGCCAAACACTATGAAGTGGATATTGAAAGCTTGGAATCTGAATTGAAGTTAATACCCAAACTCATAGATAGACATCAAAAAGAAAAAGAAAAAAAAACTAAAACTAATACTATACTTGATTTCATATAGTTGCTTGAAAATTACAAATTGGTCTTTTCTGAACTATATTTGTTATGTACTATAGCAATTATCATACCTCCTTCAAGTGCCGGTGTTGAGAGAACATTTTCTAGTCTCCGACAAATTAAAACTTATATGAGAAGTAAAATGATCAACACAAGATTATCAGATATAGCAGTTCTTTCAATAGAGAAAAATATTTCCAAAAACCTAGATTTGGAATTCATTGTGGTCAAATTTTCTGCTGCTCATCACAATCGCAGAATGCTTGTTTAAAAAAATCTTATATTTTTCATTGATTGTATTTTCATTTTAAACATTATTAGTGTGTTAAAATTTTATATTATATGCAGTAGGTTATGCAAAATTAATTAGTGTATTATATATAAATCATTACATTTTTTTTTACCAATAGATGTGTTGTGTTCGCTCATTCAAAAAAATTGCTTGCCCTTTACCGCCCCCAAGGAAAATAATTCTGGCGCCGTCCCTGAACATATTTACTTAATATTAACGCTACAAGTTTCTCCTTCAACATATCCTAAAGAGGNCACCCAAAGAAAAACCTCAATCAAAATTGAAAGAGAAATTTTATCAAGGGTTTATGATAATGTTTTATTAATACGAACAAAATAACTATTCTTATAAATAATTATTGTTCAAGACAAGAAAAAAAAATATCATATTGATAAATATATCATTGATTCAATAGTTATGATATATTTATCAAATTGAACAATGAATTTATTATATAGATCGAGGTTTTTCTCTGGGTGTGCACTTAAAAAAAAATCTAATATACACTTTTGGAAGTACAATTATTTAATTAACCTTGTTAGTTAGTTATAATTTCTGTTATGAAATTAAAATTATAGTTTATTATAAATCTTTATTGATATATAGTTAAAACATTTTTCTGCAAAGGCCGTCTACTTCATTTTGTAGGATATATTGAATGTACATTAAAAGCTACAAAATCCTCCCTAAAACATTTATAAAGCTACCATGAATGTACATAATTTTTCTTGTCAGTTAGCTTTAAAATAGAAAGTTTTTTTTCCATACATTTATTAATTTTTATTATTTTAGTTTTTCAAAATGTTTGACTGGTTTGAAGGCAATTAATAAATAACATGAATATGAANAAATTTTTGACTGGTTTGAAGGCAAGTATTTCAAGATGTTTTAATAAATAACATAAAAATGAAAGAAAATTTAATTTAATTTTTAACTTAAAAGTTCATTACAAAACAATAATATTTCTTATTAAATTTATATAATGAATAAATGAGTAATGTTTACTTATATAAATTTAAACGGGGTTGATGTTTCACTATCAACTTCCATTGGTTCTGAAATTCCTTGTGATGAGGATTCAGCAGGATTCAATCCTAGACAAACAATACAAATATTATACTAAAATATTTCTGAAAATTCAAAATATATTATTACCAATACATATGAAAAATGTACATATTCAAAATAATTATTTTGTAAAATTATTAAAGAGTTGTTATTTCCAAGCACGTTTTTCAATTTCATTATGAAATTATTATAACATAACATTTGTGACAAAAATATTTAAATGCAAAATATTAAATTTAAAGCTCATAATATGCTAACATCATTTGTTACACTATATTAGTGGGTATTTGTCCCTTGAAAATTTAATTTTACATATAAATAAATTTACATTATTAGTAATAGTATTAGCATATAAATATGTAATGTTAAATTGATGAAAAAATATTTTACCTTGCGCAAAAAAGTCGATTAGTACTGGCGTGTTTCTACGATTTTCTGATGCAACTTCTAATTCTTCATTAATGATTGCTATTATTACAAATCAATGATAAGTCAAAATTATATAAGTTAAAATTACTTATGAGATCAAAAATTGTATAATTGGTTTAGCTCTAATGTGAAACTGAGTAGATATAAATTTTATTAAAATTAATGATTTTACTAATCTAGAAATACTGACATTTTTATATATACCTTAAATTTAATTTTATATAATATACTTTTCTTATAAAAAGAAAATGTCGAACTTACATTGTCTTCGTGGCGTAAAAGGCTACCGCATTAAAAAATGTAACATTTTTGTGTTAAAATTCTCGAATTTGTATTTTATTCTATTTTAAAATACCTTACAAATGTTCTTGAGTTAGAAAAAAATTTTTAACTCATTTGATTTTATATCTCATTTAGATTTAATAACTTTCAATGAATATCATGAACCCCATAAGTGTAATCTCCCATCATTTGAAGAAATTTCTAATTTATATTAAAATTATTTTACTATTGTATTTTTTTTTTAGGGATCTCATTTATTTTCTCAGTTTCACTTGACCAACTTTTTTTAACTATACATCAAATGATCACAACTCTTATCTAATTAAAGATATTACTCTAAAAAATTTAAAAATTTCCAATATATCAATTAAAAAGTTATTTATCCCATGTTTTTCAGGCAATTAAAATCATTAATTTCTAATGTTTTTAAAGTATTTATTGTTGAAATAGGTTTGATATGATACTAGGTTTCAACTAAAAAATTAAGCGATATTTTTCGTAATTTATTAAATATTTAACTTGTTACTATATAAATAATTTCTAAAAAAAAATGATTTTTAGATTCATCTGAATTTATAAATTTAATATAATCAAATTTTATAATACGCTCAATTGCGTAGATTTTTTTAACAACTTATTGTTTGGTTTTTTTAGTTTAAGTAAATCATTGATATTAATTAAGTTCTGAATATTTCAATTGTAAATTATTTTTTAACACCAAATATCACTTAGAAATTATTAATATGATTTATATTTAAGTGATCTATTACGATAAAAATGCAAAAAAATATTGAGCTTTACTGATATATTTACTACAAATAAAAAACCCAGCACGGGGGTCGTGGCACAGTGGTGACGTGACATTGTTAGATCAAGTATAATGATATCTACAGCGATTAAAATCACTATCATAAAAAACGCTTCGATGCAAATCTTTATAAAGTGTTTAATTTTAAAAAAATTGGTGGATTATTCTAAAAGCTACATGTTCTGCTATTTCTTTATTTATATCCTGATTACAAGTTTTATGATTTAAAAGTGTAATATATGAATAAATAATAATTATAGTAATTAAATTTAGTATGAAATTGATATTCAATAATTTAATATTGTAATTATTACGGAGATATTATAAAAATTATAAAGTAGTTGTATATATCTTTACATTTAATGCATATAAAAATTTAAAAGGTTTGATGCAATACTTTTCAATAAAAATTGTTTGTTATTAATAACAAAGTTATAAGTTTTATACACTGGACTAAAAAAGAACTTTCATCAGAAACGAAAATATACTTTTCTAAAACAACTTTTTGTGATGTTTTCAAATGTGCTTTAATACTAAGATTATATATAAAAGTGTCAGTATTTCACTTACAAAAGTTAAGTTGAAAAAGTTCTACTTTCTATTTGCATTTTTAAGTTTTAACCGTCCTTGCATAAAGGGAACTGGTCCGATTTAAAAAAAAATGTATGTCGAATGAAAGAAATATATATATATTATTTCTCTTACAAAAATTATAATGATCCATAGATTTTTCAAAAAGTTATAGCGTTATAAAGTTAAAAATGCAATTACACTTTTTCTATCACTTCTAAGTTTGAATATTAATAATATTATTAAAAAATAAGTATTTACATCTAAAAAAATAATTAAGAACAAAAAAAAATTGCTTTAAATTAATACTGATTTGTATTAATATACCTATTTGGGACTCTCTTTCTCATTAATGCTCACTTTAAAACCTCTCTCGGTACTCTATCATACGCTTTCTCCAAATTTATAAATACCATACAAAACATTTTTTTCTTTTCCTTAAACTTTTCTATCAGTTGGTTTACACAAAATACTGACTCCATTATTGACTTACCAGGCATAAATCCAAACTGTTTTTTATATACCGAAGTCTCATTTCTTATTCTCTTATCCATTACCTTTTCCCGAATTTTCATACTATGACTCATAAGCTTTATGCCTCTATAATTTCCACACTCCTGTATGTCACATTTACCTTTAAATATCGGCACCACAATAATATTTTTCCATTCATTTGGAATTTTCGCTTCTAACAAGATTCTAAAAGTTCCTTTAACCACCTTATGCCAGTCACGCCTAATATTTTCCATATTTCTACTAACACTTCATCTAGTCCTACTGCTTTATTTTTTTTCATTGGGTTAAATATGTCAAAGTATAATAAGTAATAAATCAAATTAATATATTAAAGTGTAGTTAAATATGTATGATATGTAAAAAAAGAAGTTGACAACATAATAAGGAATGAGTTTAATAAAAACTTAATAATTAATAAATCGAAAAGAAAAATTAAAAATACTATAACAATATATTAATATAATTATCTATTTAAGTGAGATCGATTGGCTTAAATTAAAAAAAACACTCTGTACACTACAATTTATAACTTTTTGTAATATCTTTGTAAAAATTACAATATTAATTTATTAAATATTAATTAATATCACACTAAATTTAATTACTATAATAACTATTTATTCATGTTTTATATTTATAAATCATAAAAATTCTAATCAGGAAATAAATAATAAGGAGGAGCTGAGTTTTTTTGCAAATATTACATTTTTTATTTAATTTCGGTGGCAATGTACTCATAGAAGATAAGGTGTCGGGGGAAAAATGTTTTCTTCATTTTATAGTACATAACATAACCTTTAATTAGAGATATGTTTAAAGGACGCAGTATTTCCGGAACATTTTCAAAAGTTAAGTTGAAAAAGTTAGTTTTTGTAAAAAAGTTGCTATTTTAAATCTTCCCTGTGAGCAGGTTAAGAGTTAGGTTTTCAAAAAAATGATATCAAATAAAAGTGAAATATCTAAAATTTCAATATAAAAATTTGTTGATTTTTGAAAAATTTATGGTAGTTTTAAGAAAAAAAAGTAAAAAATATCGGATTTTGAAAATTGTAATTTGTTTGGAGATTTCCTCCATTTTCGGGGAACGAGGGAAAATTTTTCATTTTTTAAGGGTAATGACTTCAACTATATACGATTTGTGATCTTTTGACGTATTGTTGTAAGAAATCGGTCCAGTGAGAGCTGAGAAAAAGTTGCAACAGACATAAAAAAATCATCATGGTAAAATTAATACCTTCTCAGACTCGCATGGAAGCTAATAATTATAAAATTAGGTGGAATGACAATGTGCTGGTAGCGGACTCCCTCTTGTTTTCTTCTACGAGAGGTGAGTAGACCAGGTCCCTCATAGGATCCGATTGACAGAGGGGTGGGTGTACCAAACTCATAATTCTTTGTGTTACTACAAAAACCATTTTGATTCGTCCGATCTATCAACGCTTTGATGCATAAACAATAGTGACCACCAACTTACTTTATTATATAGTTTCAATTTTCGTTGCTATATGCTCAATGTTTCTTTTTTTATAGCATAAAAATAATATTGTGGAATTATTCAAATAAACGGTTCTATATGTCAATCACAAATTTAAGTGTCTACTACTTTTTTTTATATTATTATTACTACCGAATCAATTGCGTGTCAGTTATTAATTTTAATGGAATCAAATATAAATAATATTCGTATAATTTTCTTAATTTCCAACTAATTTTAAATTTTGTTTCAATTTTTCAGATTGTTTAATTTATTAAAAGATAATTGTAGAGTAACAACTAAATCAATAATGCCAAATATTAAACTACAATATTACACAACCACTCTAAGTAATCAACACCAATGAAACATAAAATATAAACACTTAATAGATTTTTCAAATTATAAAAATAGTTTGAATAATACTACAATAATAATCAAGGACATATTTAGGAGGTAGTGGGTTAACTAACGCTCCGAACAGCAAATGTTTTATGCAATTAAAGGGTGGCAGCATTTTTTTGTTACCATAATATATAAAATAGGAGAGTACGTTGAGGCGGAAACATTCTAAATATATTTCTAACAATAAAACTAATATGCAAAATTTATTAAAATTCATTGTTAGCAAATCAAATATATTATACCTGAATATAATAATTGTATTGGAAATGATGGAGTCATATTTTGAGACAACAAATTAATTTGAAAACCAAGTTTGATAAATTTGTTTACCAATATGTGCTTAATTTGATCATGTAACTTTTTACTTAAGTAATCAAATAAATACAGTGTTTCGCCTTTGTTAGTTATCGTTTCATATTCATAACTCCATTCTTCCCACGTCGCATCCAAATTATAAGAAATATAATGACAATGTTTATTGTTACGATTAATTAAAGACTGGTTTCCATGAAAATAATTAAACAAACGATTTAACATATTTTTTAAATTATCCATTGATAAAGGACATTCATTTAAAGAGTCTTGTTTTCTTTGTAAAGTAGAAAACAAATGACAGTATAATAAAATATTTTTATTTTTGTCATTTGATGGGCAATTGTGCATTGAGTCTATAGCCTGTAACGCTCCTAGCATTAATCCAAATAATGAATTGATTTCATTTGTTAATTTCATTAACTTATTCGTGCAGTCATAAACTAATTCTTTGGGATATTTCTGGCTTTTCAACGTTTTACAATGAATACTAAAAGATTCACATATAAAATAAAAAATCTTCAAATCTTTAACATACGAACATCCAAGTATAAGAGTAGCACTACGTACTTTAAGATCAAAATTATTGAAGACGATTTTTTTTTCGAGGACGTATTTTAGGAAGTAATTTTTTTTATAAAAATAAACCTTTTCCACTTCATTCAAATTTGTCCATCCATTATATGAGAAAATGTTGTTTACCGTATCTTTATACATACTATAATTTGTCATTGCTTCAGAAAAATCCAGAGTACAAATTAAAAATAAACATAAACAAATAAATTGTAAAAGTAACATTTTTCTTAATCACTGAAATATTAATTTAACTAAAAAATTTCTAAAACGATAAATTGAGAAAACAAAAATTTAAAAAGCAATATCATAAGTTTATTATATGTTTAAGTCTCATTATTTATTTTACCTTTAGATCATCACAAGGTAAATAATTATATTAATAGATGATTTATTAAATTCTCGGTCATATATAATAGAATACATATATAAATTACTTTGATTTTGTCAATAGAAATGACAAACTTTCATATTTTAGTAATATTTTTTATAGTTTTTTATTTTAATTTTACAATGATGAGCTTTATTTTCTTTCATTCATCAAAAAATAAATGAAATATAATTTCAAAAAAATTTATGATGGTAAATTAAGCTTTTTTGATGTAATTTTGGACATTAATAATTTTGGTATTAGAAATTAAGTTAAATTTATAATAAAAATTGATCTCTTGTGGTTAATATTATTTAAAATTAAAAATATTTATTTAAAACTAAAAATATAAAAAGATTTAATTCAAAAAGATACAAAAATTACTAAGAATTTGCGGGCACGTGTTGTGTTAACAATGTTAGTATTATAAATACTAAACACATATTGACTATTTTAAATTATTATTTTTAATTTTAAATAAGATAAACTTCTCATCATTTACTCTTAAATATTATAATAGTAATATTTGCATTTGTTAGTTATATTAACTCAAAATAAAAGTAAAGAAATAGGTTTTTGAGGTAAATTAGCACACGTTTCATTTTGGGTCACTGCTTGTTTTTTAAGATATGACATTTATATTTCTATTGGGATCGTAGAATCCGAGGGTTTAGAAAATACAGTCAAGTAGATATAAAGAAGCAAATATAGAGCCCCTTTATTGAAGAATAATGACTAATTAATTGCTTTAATAAAACACTGAGGCAACGGTTCGACCCTCGAGACGTTGTAATGTGTATATGTATAAAGTGCGATCAAATTAGTAAAATGACTAAAGAGAATATTGATTATTCCCAGTGGATAGGATATAAGAATACTTCCACGACCCCTTTGCCAGTCGTAAGAGGCCACTATTAAGGTTGCGTCAAGTTGAAAGTCGGCCTAAAATTTTTGTTAAATATTAAGAGGTGTCCTGAACAAAACTTAGGCGAATTGTCCAATCTCGTATATACGAGAGGACAACAGGTAAGAGGGAATAAAGTAGTTAAAAATAGAGAAGACCTAAGGAATAAAGTGTTAATTTTTTTTTATTGTTCATTAATTTATGAATTGATTTGATTGTTTTTTTAGCTTTGATGCGAAGCTGAAAAGGTATTAATTTTACTATGATGTGTTTTTTTAGCTTTGATGCGAAGCTGAGAAAGTATTAATTTTACCATGTGTTTTTTTTTTTATGCCTGTTGCCACTTTTACTTAGCTCTTACTGGACCGGTTTCTTTCACTAATACGTCAAAAGATCACAAATCGTATCTAAAATTGAAAAAATTTCCTCGTTCCCCGTAAATAGGGGAAACCTCCAAAAAAATTACAAATTTAAAAATTGCTAATTTTCGAAATTTTTTCACTTTTTTTTCTTAAAACTTCCATAACTTTTTGAAAAATCAACAAATCAACATAATTTTTTTTTATACTAAAACGTTAGATACTTTCCTTTCATTTAATATTATTTTTTTGAAAATTTAACACTTAACCTGCTCACTGGGGTTGTTTGAAAATGGCAACTTTTTTACAAAAACTAACTTTTTCAACTTAATTTTTGAAAATGATCCGGAAACACTGTGTCCTTCAAACATATATCAAATTAAAGCTTATTTTATGTACTATAAAATGAAAAAAAAAATTTTTTTTTAACAACTTTTTTTTATTGGTTATTAGAATCTTTTTAAACACCAAAAGTTAATTAGAAATGATTACTATGACTCATATTTAAGTGATATATTACGATAAAAATACAAAAAAAATAGAGCTTTTCTGATAAATTTACTAAAAATAGTAATTATAAAATTTCCTGGCTGCATATTAATCTTAACAATTTCATTTTTTTCTATTTAATAATGTCAATTTCAAACTTGCAAGTTGAGCTAAAATTTATGATAATAAATTCATATCTTTTTTTTATTATAAACTTTCACTTAAAAGGTCGAAAAAAGTAGGATAAAAATTACAACTTTTAACATATTTAAAATCAAAATCAATAATAATTTGAAAACAAATAATTTAAAAAATGATATAATATATAATTACAAGAATTACTAATCTGGGTATAATTAAGGAAATAGAAGTTGACGTTGCTTTTGTAATTATCCACCAATTTCTTAGAATTAAACACTATCTACAGATTTGCATCGAAGCGTTTCTTATGATAGTGATGACACGGTCCGCGTCGCTTCGTTATATACGATGCCCCGCGACTCGTGCCACCTTTATCAGCCATCGCCCTACTATGAATATTTGACTGACCAACACCGCGTGTTATACGCTACGGTGCAAAGTCCAGCAAATGCCGTACGGCCGACGACGACCCGCCGCAAATGATACGGCAGTCTTCTTCCCGTTGTGAAAGCGACAACGCCGACCAACCGAACCGCACCCGCGCACCGTCGCCTACAACGCTGCTAACCATTTTGCCGTCCAAGGATTACGCCGAACATCGCGTCGTCGACGCCAGCGAAAGTGCCGCGATATTATGCGAAGATTATTATTACTGTGTTTATCTTTTCGGTTTGTTTTATTTTTATTAAAATAATGTGTTGTCGCTCATTTAATAAACGGCCCACGGGTCTCTACCCTCAAAACCAGTGTCGACCACATTTTTGAGACGTATGTCGTGTCAACTGGCTCCCCGGTAAGGATCTCAACCGGTCTTGCATTGGATTAAGGTAAGAAAACCAGTTGCTGACTTAATTTTTATTTTTCAAATAAGACAGCTAGGTTTCCTTTACATTCACTTTTCTCCAAATTATTTCAATCACACAGTTCACTGGTGACAGCAGTGGATTTCCCACCCGGTTATTTAGATACTATCTACCTCGCGAATAGTAGATTTCCACCTTCGGTGTATTTTTAAACACGGTAAAAGTGGATTTCTGGCGATTTTGTATTTATACATAAACGCGCACTGACGACCTTGAGTCGCACAACGCCGCGAACACAACCATATCAGTGTTTTNGCCGCGAACACAACCATTTCAGTGTTTCGATAAAACCGCTAGGCAGGTAGGGTGATCATACACGTTATCACACCACAGCGATCGTTACATTTGACAACCGGGTCCCATAAAACCGTTTGTATTATTAATTGTGTCATCACGATCATAAAGATTATGATTACCACNACGATCATAAAGATTACGATTACCATCATTGCAATCACATTCCCAGGCACAATTCACTGTCATAGTGCTTTATCAGTACACTATCTTAGCAATAACAATAATAATACAAACGGCCAGCATTGTTAACGTTAATACGCGAACTNGGCCAGCATTGTTAACGTTCATACGCGAACGCAAAGCGCGTATTCTCGCGATTGTTGATATCGTATTTCCGAATAACAAAAACAAACTACCACTTGTACTTTTCATTTTTGGTTAATTCGATTAAAATACGGTCAATAACGTACACTATGACTGGAAAAGCACCGACCAGTTAAGCTGACCCACAATCCCATTCAAATCTAAATTGCAATTTAACAACGCGCAGCGCGAACAACCTGTTCGTTCGTCGCCGATAACAAAATCGAGCGCGTAGCTGTGGGCCAAAATGAANGCGTAGTTCTCGGCCAAAATGACGAAATTTTTAACGACCTTCCACTTCACCTCGCCCATTCACCGGGCCCTCAACCTCGACTACAGCCCCTCGCCCACAACGCAGGACAAGCTGTAGCTCCTTTAAATTCACTCACCGCACCNAGGACAAGCTGTAGCCCCTTTAAATTCACTCACCGCACCCCCCACCCACAGTGAGGGGCACAATGCGGTCCTCAAGGTCTTTAAAAAAATCAATCATACGGCCGAGAAAACAAATGTCCCCGTGTTATACGACTATAGCGTGAGTCGAGCCAACGATATGTTGGTCACCGTGGGGGAGGGAATACCAGCCGAGACGGCCTACCCGCTTATGGCGATTGACACCGCCGGCGGACAAACCGTTCAGACGCTCCCCGTTCGAACCGTAAACCACCCGAGTTTTGCCAAACAAACACGCCCGCGTAAAATGACAACTCCCGCTGTGGAACTTGAATTTTACAACGGTTTTGTGACGGCGTTACTTGACTCACAAGCGCATAAGTCATATACCACCCGAGTTTTGCAAACAAACACAATTCCGCTCAAAACAATATTGAACTAATCAGCGCGCCGACCAAATCGCACGGTCAATCATCGTCGGTAACAAAAACGGATGCGCTTTCTTCGATCAAAATGACACTATTTTAAATAATCTTATTATCAACCACACTTCTATCACACCACCTTCACCAACACCCCTACAGCCCCACTGTCATTATAGTGGGCACGCTGTAGCACCACACCTCACCACCACCACACCCCTCATCCACAATGAGGACCATAAGATTATTCAAAATACTTGTCACACGTTCGTAGACGTAATAGGTAACGACTATAGCGCGAGTCGGGCCAACGATATGTTGGTCACCGTGGGGGAGGGGAATACGGCAGGAACGGCCTACCCGCTTATGGCAATTAATACTGCTGGCGAACAAACCGTTTCAACGCTCCCCGTTCGAACCGCTAACCACCTGAGTATTGCCGCACAAACACGCCCGCGTAAAATTACTACTCCCGCTGTGGAGCTGGAATTTGACAACGGCTTTGTGACGGCCTTACTTGACTCTCGAGCGCAAAAATCGTATACCACTCGAGCAACAGCTCACAAATTTGGAATTGTGCACAACGGACAAACACCCCCAGTTAGGTTAGCTGACGGTCACACAACAGCACGGCCGGCACAGTTACCTTTATAACAAAAATTGCGGATCTACAAGTAAAGTTCACAGCTGTTATCTTAGAGAATCTGTACTGTGACGTACTCCTGGGACACGACTTTCTAACAGAACAGGAAGTCTCCTGGGACTACGCTGCAGATACAATTCACTTGGGCGCGACGCGACGCACTACAGCTTATTGGAAAGCGAGTACTCGACACACGCCACCCGATGTTATAGCAGGCGACCCTCACACGCGCGAACTATCATCACAGATAGTGAAAAACTGCGCTACGTTTTTATTGACACGGTGAGACGCACAACGCTTATTGAACACACATCACTCACTTTACTAGTGCCAGCCCGAGAACAGCACCACCACGCTTAGCATCAAACATGGAGGAGACATCGTTTTTAACAACAAAGTAGCGGCAACAACAATAACAGCAGCAACAACACAGTAGCGGCAACAACAATAACGGCAGCAACAACACAGTAGCGGCAATAACAAAAACGGTAGCAACAGCACAGCAGCAGCAACAATACAGTACCGGTAGCATCATCCAAATTAGCAGCGGTGAAACAGCGACCAGCGGAGAAACCCATGGAAATGGATTACACGCACTCACCCCTTAGATCACCCACAGACAACGTGAGTTTGGCGGCATTCACTGCTATACGCGATTGCCTTCCCGGCCGTCATTAAGTAGACCGGCGGCTTGGCGGGGGGGTATATGACACGGCCCGCGTCGCTTCGTTATACACGATGCCCCGCGACTCGTGCCACCTTTATCAGCCGTCGCCCTACTATGAGTATTTGACTGATCAACACCGCGTGTTATACGCTACGGTGCAAAGTCCAGCAAATGCCGCACGGCCGACGACGACCCGCCGCAAATGGTGAGGGAGTCTTCCTCCCGTCGTGAAAGCGACAACGTCGACCAACCGAACCGCACCCGCGCACCGTCGCTTACAACGCTGCTAACCATTTTGCCGTTCAAGGTTTACGCCGGACATCGCGTCGTCGACGCCATCGAAAGTGCCGCGATATTATGCGAAGATTATTATTGTTATGAGTTAATTATGTGTATTATTATTATGTGTTTATCTTTTCGGTTTGTTTTATTTTTGTTAAAATAATCTGTTGTCACTCATTTAATAAACGGCCCACAGGTCTCTCAAACCAGTGTCGACCACATTTTTGCTACGTAAGTCGTGTCAGTATTCATTCTATTTTTTATAAACTTCTTTTTAATCTCATTCAACAATTTCTTTTAAAAAAAATCTATTGAAGAAGGCAGCACTCTAAAAGAGTTATCTTCCTTCATTTTTTTATGTAAATCCAAATGCAAAGTACAGTAAATCTATATTCTGCAAAATTGAATCCCTGGATGGTGACAATAACAAACACTGAGTACCCGTCTCTGTATACAGGAGACTTTTAGTTAAATCATTTAATTCAGATACAGAATTTGTCTGGGTATATCTCTCAACACGTGTAGCTGGTTTATATAATTGAGTTAATTTATATTCATCTAGTTTATCTATATTTGAATCATAACATAATGTAAAATAATTTTAATAAAATTAGTTTTATATGATTCATATAAGTAAACTTACACATGAGTTATGAAAGTCTAAATAATTTGTTAGTAAAATTTTTAATTAAAAAAAAAAAACGAATTTTCTTAGAAATACCTGTTAAAACTAGAGGTGACTCAAAATGTGATTCCACAGTAAGTGGTGTTATAGAGCACTGTGAAGCGATTTCTGAATATTCAACATTTAAGGGCGAATTGAATGAAGATTCATCAGTTTGTGTTTCTATAAACTTAGCCTTAATTTTGGTCTGTGTACACTGCTCGTCGTAAGATATTTCAGAGGTTTGAGTAGTGCTCTCCGTATGTTCGACCTTTAATGTTGATTTGTCTGTTTGTGTACCAAATACAACTAACTCAGCTTCAATTTGAGTCTGAGTATATATGTCAAAAGTCAATATTAAGCTCTGAGCAGCATTATCGTTATTTTCCTGTGTCTGCGGAACTACGTTATGTGTAATTGTCTGTGCTTCACAATCTACAGAAGTGACTAAATGAATATAAAAAGAAGTTAAATATGTTTAAGTTTTCTATCATTTTTAGTAAACAAATCAGTCATTAAATATAATCAATTCCCTATTTACCTATTTTCTTTTTCTTGAAACAAAGCCTCTTCTTTAAATTTCTATAATAGCGCTTTAAAAAATTAGCCATTTAATTAAAGTACAATTACTTTTTGAAATTAAAACTTATATATATATATATATATTTATAAAACACAATATATAATTTTTTATTCGATCTATTAGTCAAAAAAACTGTTGTTGATTTTAAAGTGAAGCAAAATTAATATCAATGTTAAAAATGTACAAAGTTGCTATAAATATTTCTTATAAACCAGTTAATAAGTGTAAAGCATTATGTTATATATATTTTAAACGGTAGTTTTAATGATGAAAACTCAAATGCACATTTTTTTTTGTATAAAAACCCATATAATAAATGTATTGTACCATCATTTTACTTGTATACAGTATGTTCAACAAATTTGGAAAGACCGATTATTTAGAGCTGCTATTGATTTTTTTTATAATTTTTTTTTTAAGGCCAATTGAATATTTAAATCCATCTTTTACGATTAAAATTATAGTTCAACTTTAATGTAAAAGGGTAAAATTCTACCCTAACTTAAGAAATTTAATAGGCAATACCTAATTTTTCTTACACATGTCAATAGATAATTCAATTTTAAAAAGAATTATGGTGAAAGTAACTTTTTATGTTTAACCAATTTAAATAATCGTCGTTTTAAGGGTAGAAAAGTGTTCTATTTTAAGGCAGATTTTGCTATGATCATTTTTATTAATTTAATTATATAAAGGTGATATCAGTTGCAAATTATCTGCTAATTTATTATGAAACAAATCGGTTGTACATTGGGGTCGCGGCACAGTATAGATGATATCTATTATATTAATATTGTTGGATACACATCGATCGAATTGCTGTCAAGAAAATGTGTGTTTGATTATTCATGTTATCGTTGTGTTACATGGAGTTGTTGTCGGTTTTCTCTCTATGTCACCATTGTCGCCGCCATCTTAACGCTTCTTCTGTTATAAGCTCTATGGCGCTTGTGAGTCAGCAGTTTTGTATTCGTTTTGTTGTAAAAGTAAAATATCACCTTTGCGATTGTCGTACCCTGTGCGCTCAATTTATCGCCGTTGGGTCTATATATTTTCTGAGATACATCAAAATACAGTTCACAACATATTGTACACGTTGGTCAACCACTTGCATTTAATTTCAGTTGATCCTTTCAATATTCAACATTATCATCCGCCGTTTCAACTAGCCGGTAAGAATAATGCTATTGATTTTTTTTATAATTTTTTTTTTAAGGCCAATTGATTATTTAAACCCATCTTTTATGATTAAAATTAAAGTTCATCATAATGTAAAAGGGTAAAAATCTACCCCAACTAAAGAAATTTATAAGAGAACGCTTAATTTATCTTACACATGTCAATAGATAATTCAAATTTAAAAAGAATTATGGTGAAAATAACTTTTAATGTTTAATCATTTTTAAATAATAGTCGTATTAAGAGTAAAGAGGTGTTCTATTTTAAGGCAGATTATCTATGATCATTTTTATGAATTTAATATTAATAGATATTATCAATTGCAAATTTATAAAAAAATTCTCAGTTCTCTTATATGCGATAATTTATTGGGGTTTTTGAAGAAAATAAGCATTATCAGTCAATGCATGTCATAATGTGTCCGGACTATTTCCTACTAGAGTTTTATCATTGATATCTAACGTACATAACTAGGGATCACTTTTATCTGTGACCGTTGAAACGTGTTCAATTGTTATAGTTTAAAGTACGTAATGCTGTCCAACATATTTTAGATGGTAGTTTATAGGTTTACACAAAAATTATCAGTGATAATTATGACATTATTATTCAATACACAAACAAAGTTTGCTATTAAAACTGTAGGTGGCTCATAATTAGGATGCTCAACTTTACAAACCATGTTCATTAATAGTGTATTCAGACTGCGACTTCATCAGATTATTCCATAACTCCAAATTTGAATTTACTGATTATTTTTTGATGTTTACTTAACTAACAAAATTAAACAGAAACAATTTTATAGTAAGTTTATTAAACAACTTTTATATTTCTTGTATTATAAGTTTTAACCAAACTACAAAAATACAATTTTTACATAATGAAATGTTATGTTTTCAGAATTGCCTCTTCATCAGGTAAATCTATTGACTCCAAAATTGATTCCATAGTAGGTGACATTATAGAGTGATGAGTTACAGGTCCTTTATACACTTCATTTAAAGTTGAATCAGTTAACTGAGTAACAGAGCAGTTTATAAAAATCTGACGTTGTAGCTTGTTGAGTAGTTGCCTCTAGTTTAACTATATTTCAATTGTAACATGCCAAAAAATAGTTTTAATAAAAATTAGTTTAATTAATTAACTAATTTTTAATTAGATTACTTAATTTATTTGTAATATTTTAAATTAAAGAAAAAAACGAATTTTATTATAAATACCTATAAGTGTTTTTTTTTCAATTATCAATTAATAATTATTTTTAACTCGAGTTAAAGTAACTTGTTCATATTTTCTAATATTACAGTTGTTAGGTATAACATCATAAAGTTATATTTTTTTTCATAACAGTTCTCTAATTTATTAATTAAATAATTGATTTCATTTAATATTTGCTAACAATTTGTACATAATATTCATTATTGAGTACTAATTAAGTTTTTTATCTTTATCATTCATCTTAAATTAGTATAATTTAAGGATCAAAGCGATTTAAAAGTCACAAATCAAAATGTATTTAAAAATAAATTAAATAAAATGTGCATTTATTTTGTTATATTATCCTACAATAAATACAAAAGTGTAAATTTATTCACAAGTCTTCATTATAGAGATATAAATTAATAGATAAACCATGTATTTTCTTGTATTTTTGAATTAGTATAATTTTTTCAAATATAATTAACTGAATATGATTTGTAATTACAAATTTGAAATGGTATTTCATAAAATTGAAATTAAAACTAATGAATTTTTCAATATAATATAAAAAAATATTTTAATAAATGTATATGAAAAGTTCACAATTTATTTAATCAGTCAACTTTTAACTTAATCGATAATACAAAACATAAAGTTATTAAAAAAAGATAATTATTAGTTCTTCACAAAATACAACCAGTTCTCTTTTTTGAGAATTATCAAATTTTTTTAAATGTTGATGATTCAGTTTTGTTGTATCATTTTTTAATNTTAAATGTTGATGATTCAGTTTTGTTGTATCATTTTTTAATTTCTTCAAATAACTTAAAAGAAAGAATGGATGTTAAAACAATAATATCCATTATAAATATGAAAAAAATCTATGAATTTAAATTAAATTGAAGTATACTTCAGAATACTAAATTATAACTCCTAACATCTAAAATAAATTATTATTTATTTAAATAAAGTTATTGGAGGTTGAACATTTATAAATGTAAATGAAAATAAAAATTGAATTGTAAAATAATTAAAATTAAAAAGTTGTGTTGAAAACTTTTTTATGGTGTAGAACAATATTTACATTGTATTATTAATAAAAATTCCAAAATTAGTAATGAAAAATTGAATACAAATGTTATAGAAGAAAAATTTATATATTAAAAAAAGAAATTGAACAGAATTTTATTAATTACTAAAAAATAAAAAAATTAAGCTTATCCATTCACTTATCTCAACAATATTTATTATTTTAAATTTATTCGGTCATCATAATTTTTTTATATCTTGTGAATTTTAGGTAAATTTGTACATGATTAGCATTGATTAAAAAAATATATTTAGTTCATTCTTCTTAATTTGTATTAATTTCGTTTCTAAACTGCACAATAATTTTAGCTAAATTTTCTATTTTAAAAGACATTCTTTCATATTATTTTATTTTTTATTAATGGTTCATATGTGAATATTGAGTATTATTTTTTGAATTCTAACTAGTTTTATTACATTTTTTACTACCAATAGTTTTATTTTTATTTTGAAATCAATACTTCAAAAACATGCTTAACTTGATATTTTCTTTACAATAGATAAAAAATTATAAATAAATTACGTTATATTTTAATGTTAATTTTTGCAAGAGTGCTTACTTAATAATTGATAACAGTTTTAGAGAATGTATTAATTTTTTTGAATAACTATTGGTTTTAATTTTAATTTTTCATTTTAAATGTAAGTGTAAAATGATAAGTAATTATTTAATCATAAAAATTGTTTTCTGTTAGTAAAATCAAAGGGGTTTTGCTTCATACAAAACATTTAGTGTTGCTTAAAATTTAGTGAAACACATCTAAAAAAACAAATCTTGTTCGGTTTTGTGATTTCCATTAAGTTCTTAGATGCATTGCAAACTGATTTATAAAAATATACCAGTAATTGTTTACCAAAACTGATTAAAATAAATTGATAAAAACTCAGAGATACTATCATAGTATTGTTAACCTAATGGATTGATAGCAAAAAAGTAAAAATTTCTCAAGTTCATTGTAAGAAATATCTATATCATGTTTATGAGTTACTCACCATTTTAAATTTGATCAGTTTTTATAATTTTTAAGAAAGTATTGTTATACTGTACATTATTTTAATATGTATCAATTTTCTAGACATTTATTACAAATTAAAATCATATTACTACATGGTAACAATATAAAATCACATAATAATCATCATTTTATGATGATTTAAAATAGACAATATACATGATAAAACAAGATGAAATTCTCTAAAAGTTATTAAATCAAAAATTAAATTTCTAGAAAAATACGATGGTACGATATCTGTGACCGCACCGACGTTACGGAACACACTTTCAAAGAACAGCGCCCCAATCTCACCTATCCCGAAAAACGCATTACGAACACCGCTGCGACGAGATTCGAACCACCTACCAGAAAACAGAAATCGGTATTTAATCCAATGCCTACGGTGAAGTCATGAAGCAAAATTATACATATTAACAAGCTTATATTAGTTTCACCTGTAAGTATGTTTGTAACTCTCCACGCATCACGTGTAATTATTCTCGCGATCCCGTCGTCTATGGCCTTTAGACTAGACTGTCGTAACGTATTCACCCCACCCCGCGTCACACTCATCACACTTCGGCAATACTATTCCTGTATAAATTTATTTTTGGTTATCGTACCCGTAAACGAGTGCGTGTTATCAATATTATATATATATAAACAAATTTTTATCGTGATATGGCTCCGTCACTCATACCACCTTTATCAGCCGTCGCCCTACTATTAGTATTTTTGTTTGACTGACCAATACCATGTGCGATACGACACGGTTCAAAGTCCTGCAAGTGCCGCACGGCCGGCGACGACCTGCCGCAAATAATACATTGGGTCTACTTCCCGTTGTTAAAGTGACAACGCCGATAATGTACGCCACCCGTGCCGCCCGACCGAACTCGACGAACCGATCCGCACCCGCGTCCGTCGCCATTAACACTGCTAACTTTTCGACGCTTGAGGATCATGTTGGAAACCGCGTCGTCGACGCCAACGAAAGTGCCTCGATATTTTACAAAGATTATTATTAACTGTGTTCGTCTTTTGGTTTGTTTGCTTTTTACAGTGTCGACTACATTATTGCGACGTAAATTGTGTCAACTGGCTCCCCAGTATGGATCTTAACCCGTCTTACATTGGATCAAGGTAAGAAAACCATTTGTTGACTTAATTTTAACGTGCTTACTTTTTATTAACACGCTTATTTTAGTTTCTCCTGTATGTTTGTTATTGACAGCTAGGCATCCTTCACATTTCCTTTTCTCCGAGTTATTTCAATCACACAGTTCGACAGCAGTGAATTCCTCACCCGGTTATCATAAATTGTCAATAGCGCAACAAT
>NW_026099576.1:149896-162327 GCF_025091365.1 Daktulosphaira vitifoliae | reverse complement strand
TTTAAATTAGAAAGTTTTTTCTTCATAGATTTAGAAATTATTTTTTATTATTTTAGTTTTTTCATTCAACTAAAATATTTAAATTTCTTTTCTTTTTCTTTATTGATTGTTATGTTTCAATAACAAAGGATCTAAATATAAAATGTTAGTTTCTATTTTAAATCTTTCAAAATTTTTTGGTCTCCTTAAAATGAAATCTTATTTTTGATTGGTAGAAATAGTTTTTTTTTTATTAGAGTTTATTACAAATAATTGGTATAATATATAAATTTTAAATGGCTAATTACATTCTGTGATTGCTGTGTTGCAGTTTCGAGAGAACTTGCACTCAAAAATAATCTAAAATACACTTTTGGAAGTACAATTAATTATTTAACCTTGTTAGTTAGTTATAATTTTTGTTATGAAATTAAAATTATAATTTATCATAAGTCATTGGTATGTAGTTAAAATATTTTTTGCAAAGGCCGTCTACTTCATTTTAATAAATATTTATATATATTGAATGTACATTAAAAGCTACAAAATCTTCCCTAAAACATTTAAAAAGCTACCAGGAACGAGCATAATTTTTCTTGTCAGTTAGCTTTAAAATAAAAAGTTTTTTCTTCATACATTTATAATTTTTATTATTTTAGTTTTTTTAAATTTTTGACTGGTTTGAAGGCAAGTATTTTAAGATGTTTTAATAAATAACATAAAAATGAATGAAAATTTAATTTAATTTTTAACTTAAAAGTTCATTACAAAACAATAATATTTCTTATTAAATTTATATAATGAATAAATGAGTAATGTTTACTTATATAAATTTAAACGGGGTTGATGTTTCACTATCAACTTCCATTGGTTCTGAAACTCCTTGTGATGAGGATTCAGCTTGATTCAATCCTAGACAAACAATACAAATATTATACTATAATATTTCTGAAAATTCAAAATATATTATTACCAATACATACGAAAAATGTACATATTTAAAATAATTATTTTGTAAAATTATTAGAGAGTTGTTATTTCCAAGGAATCTTTTTTAATTTCATTATGAAATTATTATAACATAACATTTGTGACTAAAATATTTAAATGCAAATTATTAAATTTAAAGCTCATAATATGCTGNTTTAAATGCAAATTATTAAATTTAAAGCTCATAATATGCTAACATCATTTGTTACACTATATTAGTGGGTATTTGTCCCTTGAAAATTTAATTTTACATATAAATAAATTTACATTATTAGTAATAGTATTAGCATATAAATATGTAATGTTAAATTGATGAAAAAATATTTTACCTTGCGCAAAAAAGTCGATTAGTAATGGCGGGTTTCTACGATTTTCTGATGCAACTCTTAATTCTTCATTAATGATTGCTATTATTACAAATCAATGAATAGTCAAAATTATATTAGTTAAAATTACTTATGAGCTCAAAACAATTATATAATTGTTTTGGCTCCGATGTAAAACTAAGAAGGTATAAATTTTACTATGATGTGTATTTAGTACTTATACATTAGGCGTTTGGTGATCTTTCAAAAAAACAAGTAAATGTTCGCAGATAAATTTTATATGTACACGTTTAATTCATTAGTATCGCGTATATTTTAAACACGATTTTCTCATTACCAACTGATCTTGAGTTTTTTAATTTCTCTTTTGTAAAAGAGCTGTGATGGTGTCACGTTACCATTATTGTGAGAATTATTTTAATAAAATACAGACAGCACATCCGCTGCCTGAGACTGATGAATTAACAAATAATATTTATTGCCAATTTGGCAATAGTTCTAATTATTATAAAAACCCAATAGACCTGACCATCGTCGTCAGTCGACTCCAGTGCCTTGTGTCATTCATCTGTCTCAGTACTTGGTTGTCGCCGTCCGGCTTACTGTTTAAAGTAAAGTCTTTGTTTATTCCTTTTCAAATCTATATACTCTTTTCCTCGACATTTCAGAGTACTTGGGGCTTGCACTTCGTCTGCACCACATACTTTGGGCTCCTTTTGCGTACACCTGGTATTTGTGTCTTGCCCTTCGTCTGCACCTCATACCNTTGTGTCTTGCACTTCGTCTGCACCTCATACCTAGGTGTTACTCTTATTCTCCCTTCCTATAACAACAGCCTTTCGACACCCACAGCTAACCCGGAGTGTCAGCCGAGCACGGTGACTGCTGTACGACAACACGCACGTGAATACCTAAACAGCAGGCACCACTTCCTCATATTCATCTTCGTACACATAGTTACACATTTACAAACTTTACCTTTTTTCATTTTCACTGTGTTACGACAGAGCTCTTTTTTCTTTACTTATTCTAAAAGTGTTATTATGCTGTACGAATAAATTATATTAATATACCAAAAACTAGAGAGAGTAAAGGTTAGTTGTTATTCAACTCTTGACGAATTCTATATTATCTTTAAACTTTGTTTCTCTTTATCTAGCAATTATCAATCTATATAACTTTGTCGTTTTTTAAATACATAATATGTAAATATTATGTAAAATATGAAAAAAAATATGTAAAGTATTTTATGATATAAAATAAGTTCTCTAGACACACATTATTTCAAAAATTGAAATACACACATTGCACGAAATAAGTTCTTTAAAATAAACTATTAATACTCACCAATTACATTTCTTGTATGAAATCATTTCAAATTTTTTTTTAATTCAATATCTTAGCTTTTATAGTAACTAACATGAATTAGTTATTTAAATGAATTTTATTTCATTGATGAGTATAAAGAAAAATTGACCCAGTTCAATATTTAACAAGAAATTTAAATTGGTCAAAATATGAAAAATCCATTTTATTAATCACGTATTTAAGAAGTCCTTGACATATTTTAAAAACTTTAAGATAAAATGTCGATTATTTTTGATGAAGATTGCAATTTTGACGTACAAATTTAAATTAAATTTTTTTTTTTTAATAACCTAAAACTACAACAGTAAGTTAACAAAAAAAATATTTTCAATATTCAATTCTTAAAATAAAGTCGAATAATTAAGAAAAAATAATTTAATAATTTTTATCATATAATCTAGATGTTTTTGAAGCTTTTGTGAAGCTTCACCATTTTATCTAACATATTATTGATAGCAAAACCAATAGTGTAAAAAGTATGTAAAATAGTCCTGCTTTCCCTACTATATATTATAGTTTTAAAAAAATTATTTTACAATAAAACGATAGTTTAATCACAAGAAAATAACATTATTAATAAATACACAAAGGAATATAAAAATCCTAATTTCAAGTCTTAAAATTGATTCAATAATGCGGTCGATAAATTTTGATTCAGTTTACTACTATACTTATATTTGTAAAAAAATTAAAATTAACAAATTTAATTTAATTTTAGCTTCGATGCGAAACTGAGAAGGTATTAATTTTACTATGATGCGTTTTTATGTTATTTTATTATTATTTTTTTTTTACTTGTTTGTTACCACTTTTTCTCAGCTCTCGTCGAACCGATTTTTCTTTCAACGATACGTCAAAAGTTCACAAATTGTATCTAATCAAAGACATTATTCTGAAAAATAGAAAAAAATTCCTGCGTTCCACGTAAATGGGAGAAATCTTTAAAAAAATTACAAATTTAGAAATCGCTAATTTTCAATTTTTTTTTATTTAGAACTGTCATAACTTTTTTAAAAATAGATGAATAAAAACATTTTTGTTAAATAGATAAATTACATATAAATCAATCATTTGGTATATTTTTTTTAAATCTGACCCTTTACTTGCTCATAGGAATGAATTTAAAATAACAACTTTTCCACAAAAATTTAACTTTTGAAAGTGTTCCGGAAATACTGACACATTTATATATATATATATATATCTTAAATTCAAACTTATATAATATACTTTAATATGAAAAAAAAAGTTTCGAACTTTATATTGTATTTATAGTGTAAAAAGCTATCGTATTTAAAAATATGCTATTTTTGTGTTAAAATTCTCGATTTTGTATTTTATTTTATTTTAAAATAACTTACAAAAGTTTTGAGTTAGAAAAAAAGTTTTAACTAATTTGATCTTTATCTCATTTAGATTCAATAACTTCGAAGTAATTTTTTATTCATATTAAAATTATTTTAATGTGTGATTTTTTTTGGCTCTCATTTATGTTCTTAGATCTCGCTTTTGAAGTTGAGCTGAAAGTTATGGTAACAAATTTAACTTTTTTTTATAAACTTTCAAAAAATCAACTTTAAAAGACTAAAAAAATTGATAGGATATTTTGTTTTTTTTACATTTATTTCATTCATCTGTATTTGTCCCACAACTATGACACATCCCATAGTGTGCCACGACCTCAGTATGCTACCTTTTTTCTTATTAATCTTAAATAATCAAATACATACTTTAAACGTAGTCTAAGAAAGAAATTATTACTAAAAAAAAAAAAAAAAATTTAGCAAAATTATAATTATATATGGCGGACAAGTCCGAGAGTCTCCTCTCGTCGTAGCAACATCTGTGCATGTTGGACGACTCGGGAAGATTCTTGAGTGGCTGCTAGTCACCCGACTCGAGCACCACATGGCCGACGTCGGTAGACTGTCCGAGGGCCAGTTTGATTTCAGGGGGAGACTCTCTTTAAGTATTTGGCCTTTAGGGCCGAGGATTTTTGAGTGTCGGTAAACCTGGAAATACGAAACGGGTTTCAGTAGACAGGTGGGTGTACAAAAACCATCTTAGTTTGTCCGATCTATCATCGACTCGACGCATAAATGAAAGTGACACCAACTTACTTTATTATCTAGNGACTCGACGCATAAATGAAAGTGACACCAACTTACTTTATTATCTAGTTTCATTTTCGTTATTATATGCTCAGTGTTTCTTTTTTTTTTATAACATAAAAATAATATTGTGGAATTATTTAAATAAACGGTTTTACGTTTCAACACAAATTTTAGTGTACTACTTTTTTATATTATTATTATTACCGATCCAATTGCGTGTCAGTTATTAATTTTAATGAAATTATATATAAGTGAAATATTCGTTTAATTTTCTTAATTTTCAACTTATTTTAAATTGTGTTTAAATTTTTCAGATCGTTTAAGTGATCAAAAGATAATTATAGAGTAACAACTAAATCAATAATGCCAAATATTAAACTACGATAATACAAAACCACTTTATGTAATCAACACCAATGAAACATAATATATAAATACTTTATGGTTTGTCCAAATTATAAATTAGTTAGAATAGTACTATAACAATAACCAAGGACGTATTTAGGAGTTAGTGAGTAGATACCAACGCTCCGGACAACAAATTTTTTTTGTAATTAAAAGGTGGCAGCATTTTTTTTGTTACCATAATATATAAAATATATTTCTAACAATAACACTAATATGCAAAATTTATTAAAATTCATTGTTAGCAAATCAAATATATACCTGAATATAAAAATTGTGTTGCATATGATGTAGCCATATTTTGAGACGGAAAATCAATTTTAAAACCAAGTTCAATAAATTTGTTAACCAATATGTGCTTAATTTGATCATGCAACCTTTCACTTAAGTAATCAAATAAATACAGTGTTTCGCCTTTATTAGTTATAGTTTTATGTTCATCATTCAATTCTTTCAATATCACATCCAAATCATAAGGAATATAATTACAATGTTTATTCATATGACCAATTATAGACTGATTTCCGTTAAAATAATTAAATAAATGTTTTAACATATTTTCTGAATTATTCTCTGAGAGGAAACATGTTTTTAAAGAGTCATATTTTTTTTGTAAAGTAGAAAACAAATGATAGTATATAAAGTCAGTGTTACTTTTTTCATTCGATGGATAATTGTGCATTGTGTCTAAAGCTCGTAACGCTCCTTGCAATATTCCAAATAATGAATTGATTTCATATATTAATTTTATTAACTTATTCGTGCAGTCATAAACTAAAAGGTTGGGATATTTTCTGTCGTATAACATTTGACAATGAGTTCTAAATGATTCACATATAAAATGAAAAGTCTTCAAATCTTTAACATACGAACATCCAAGTATAAGAGTAGCAAAACGTACTTTATTATCAAAATTTTTGTAGGCGATTGTCCCTTCAAGGGACTCATTTATAGTGTGATCTTTACCGTAAAAAGTAACACTTACCACGTCATTCAAATTTGTCCATCCATTATATGAGAAAAGGTTTTTTAACGCATTTTTATAGATGCTATAATTTGTCTTTGCTTTAGAAAACTCCACAATACAAATTAAAAATAAACACAAACAAATAAATTGTAACAGTAACATTTTTACAGTTACGATTTTTTAATCAGTAAAATATTAATTTGACTAAAAATTTTGTAAAACGATAAATTGAAAAATCAAAAATTTAAAAAGCAATATCATAAGTTTATTATATGTTTAAGTCTTATTATTTATTTTACCTATTAGATCATCACAAGATAAATAATTATATTAATAGATGATTTATTAAATTCTCGGTCATGATATATAATAGAATACATCTGTAAATTACTTTGATTATGTCAATACAAAATTCAAATTTTCATATTTTAGTAACTTTTTTATAGTTTTTTATTTTAATTTTACTATCATAAGCTTTATTTTCTGTGATA
Organism: Daktulosphaira vitifoliae; assembly: GCF_025091365.1. NCBI lineage: Eukaryota > Metazoa > Arthropoda > Insecta > Hemiptera > Phylloxeridae > Daktulosphaira > Daktulosphaira vitifoliae. The sequence continues at coordinate 155,687 of NW_026099576.1, read as the reverse complement.
ATTTTTTTTTAATTTATGTAAATTAAAGTAAATTTAGCTTTTTTGATGTAATTTTTGTATATTAATAATTTAGGTATTAGAAATTAAGATAAATTTATAATAAAAATTGATTTCTTGTAGTTAATATTATTTAAAATTAAAAATATAAAAAAATTTAACTCAAAGACATAAAAATTACTACAAATTGTGGGCACGTGATTTGTTAACAATGTTAGTATTATAAATACTAAACACATGTTGACTATTTTAAATTATTATTTTAAATTTTAAATAAGATAAATTTCTCAACATTTACTCTTAAGTATTATAATAGAAATATTAGCATTTGTTAGTTGTATTAATTCAAAATAAAAGTAAAGAAATAGGTTTTTGGGGTAAATTAGCATACGTTGATGGTTTCATTTTGGGTCACTGCTTGTTTTTTTAAAATATGATATTTATATCTCTTTTGGGATCGTAGAATCCGAGGTTTTAGAAAAATAGAGATACTTAGATATTAAGAAACAAATGTAAATCTTCTTTATTGAAGAATAAAGACTAATTAATTACTAAGCACCTTTAATAGAACACTGAGGCAACAGGGCGGTAATCTTTGCTTTATCATTCTTTACTCAGATTTTTAATTCTAACAATTGAGATAAATCAAATTGGCTTACTTTGTATTTGAATTAATACTCGTTGATTATTCGTAGAAATGTCAATTTCAATATATCGCTTAAGTACACTAATATTCACACTGATAAAGATATCAGGAATATATTTTATATTAAAATGTTTAACACTTATGACGGATTTATAATAAGCACAAAAATATATTATATTATTGATAATTACCCCCATCTTGGGACATTGTCGTCAGCGTTTTTAATGATTTTTAGCTTATTGTATTAAATTTGACTATAACATGATTATTATTTTAAGATAAGACTGCATAGTGTACAATGATCAATGTGACATATTTATGTATATATAACAGCTAGTGTACAACAGTGTATATGTTATGACAGATAAATTAATAATTTGATTGTATACAATTAATATAAAATACATATTATACATTTTTCATTGATAAATTTAAGATGCGTAATGCAAACCATTGGACATATTGCGTCATAGTTCATAAGTATTTCTTTCTTTTACATAAGTTTTGATAACAAAATTTAACANAGCGACGTCATGATGCACCAGCCTAAGAAAAAATTATTTTTGATTGGTAGAAAAAGTTATTTTTTTATTAGGAATTATTACAACTGAAATAAAAATAATTGGTATAATATATAAGTTTCTAAATGGCCAATTATAAACTGCGATTGCTCTAGTGGCATCACGAGAGTACCTACTGTTTGAACGAACGCCCGGTTATAATGTGCGGGTTAGTTAACGTCCGGTTGGGTTGTCTAATTATGCCGGAGAAAGAAATAGGGAGTGGACTGTATATAAAATTGAGGATGATACTTACACTAAATAAAATTATACGAATTACAAGACAAGGAGTTATATATTAAAGTAAAAACATATATATATAAACTATCATAGAATTGTGGTTTGGGGGGGGGTGTCACTTAATACTAAAGCGGCCAACAAGGCATCTCTGAACAAAATAGATAAAATATAATATAATAATTACAAACAAAACTTAACTGTGTAACGTACAACAGATGAAAGATGACTGATGACGGTGAGAAATGAACAGTTGGAATACTTTACATTAAAATGTTGAAGACTACAAGGGTAGTCAATACAAACGGAGGCACTTGTTATGTACACGAAGGGCGCACAATGGCATAGACTGGTATAGCAATCCTATACACACGTCGAATCACCAGGGTGGTTAATCCATTAAAGCGACTATGAGCTAGGTGCACCATAGAAGCACGTAGCAATGGTGGCGAGAACGCAAAACTCACCAAAAGAACGCAAAAGGGACCGATAATAGTTCGGCGAGACACAATAATGACGTACACTAGCATCCAACGCAGTGACGAATCCATCGCTCAACCGGTGGTGGCAGCGCGAGTAGCGCTATCAGTCAAAACAAAATCTAAGAAAAACGCCCTCTTGTGATGCGTATCAAACACCTACAATAAAAAAAACAATTCTAATGTACACTATTAGAGGATACAATCAATTATTTAACCTTGTTAGTTAATTATAATTTTAATTATGAAATTAAAATAGCAATTTATCATAAACCATTGGTTTGTTTCAAGAACATTTTTTTGCAAAAGTAGTCTACTTCATTTTAATATACATTTTGAATGTATATTAAAAACTACAAAATTCTTTCTGAAAATATTTAAGCTAACAAAAATGAGTATCTAAATTTAACAATGGATTTTTACAGTTATAAGATAAGAGACAAGTAATTAACATAATTTTTCAGGTGAACGTAATAATCTTAAAATAATTTTATAGAACATAAATTAAAATATACAGATTGGTTTATTAAGAGTAATGCTTTTGAGAGAACTAACAAAAACAATACAAATAGTAGCAGATGTTTTTGTTGTTTTGAAATACGATTGTTGTGTTCGAGGAATAGTTGTTTATCTGTTCACGTATGAGCGTCAAAACATGCCGACCCGTTTGTATAACTATTTGTTTTGAAGGACTGTGGTGGTTCAAACACTTGTTGATAACGTGTATGTGATTGTCGTGTGGTGATTCAGAATAATAATACAAACCATTTCCCGGGACTCGGTTGTTAAATANAAACCATTTCATGGGACCCGGTTGTTAAATGAAACGGTCGCTGCAGTATGATAGTGATATATTACCGTACCTGCCTAGCGGTTTTATCGAAACAATTCAACGAGTGTGTTCGCGGCATTGTTGCAGCTCAAAGCTGTCGGTGCATAGATAGATACTGTAATCGCTAGAAATCGACTTGTACCGTGTTTAAAGATACACAGAAAGTGGGAATCTCCTATTTCGCGCCGTGGATAGTATCTATATGACCGGGTGGGAAATGCACTGCGCTCAACAGTAAACCAAAAGTTTAAAATAAACCGTAGCACAGAAGCGGATAAGGAAACCTAGCTGTCTCTTTTAATAATAAATTAGATTAATCAATGAAGAAAATGTTTTAAAATAAAATTGAGCGTTATTAAAAATTAAAAACTAAGGAGCTGGTATCAATTTAGATTTATTTTTTTTAGTTTATTATTTAGTAATCAACAAACACATTTAATATTTACGATTTAAAAAAAAAATTATATACAGAATGATTATTTCATCATAACCAACTCGATTATTTACAAAATATAAATAATTTTACTATAATGTGTTTTTTTTGTGTCTGTTACCACTTTTTCTCAGCTATCATCGAACCGATTTCTTTCAATGATACGTCAAAAGATCACAAATCATATCTACTCGAAGAAATTGGAAAAATTTCCCTCGTTCCCCATAAATGAGGGAAATCTCCAAAAAAATTACAAATTTAAAAAACACTAATTTTCGAATTTTTTTTACTTATAACTTCTATAACATTTTTAAAAATGATTAAATAAATACAATTTTTTTTATAGATTTATGAGATTTATACCTATCATTTGGAATATTTTTTTTATAAATCTGACCCATTACCTGTCCACAAGTTAGGATTCAAAATGACAACTTTTTCACAAAAAATTAACTTTTGATAGTATTCCGTAAACTGACACTTTTATATATATCTTAAATTAAAACAAATGTAATATACTTTATTATGGAAAAAAAATTTTGGATTTTGTCTTCACGGTGAAAATGCTACCGTATGATATTTTTCTGTTAAAATTTTCGATTTTGTATTTTATTTTATTTTAAAATACCTAAATAAGGAAATAGGAGATCATGTAGCTTTTGGAATAATCCACCAATTTTTTGTAGTATAATTATTAACACATGTACTAAATATTACATATATATGAATAAAGCAAAAAATCATCCAAGGAATGTTTCCCTTTTAGGGCAATGAAAATAACTATTAATCAACACATGTTTCAAACCAGTCCCCTAAAATTTATTAACTACGCCCACGGCAGAGTTTCTATCACAATTAACCAATCACAAATAATTATCCAACATCTTAGGAATTTCAATAGAGATCGCTGGCTTACTTCATCCGGCGTATAAAAAGCCATTTTTTCTCGTAAAAAAGGATTGTTCTCTCCTCTCTCGTGGCTCTGCTCTCGTTCTCTCACAGTTCTCTTAGCTCTATCATTACTCTCAACCCTTTTTGGCGGTTGATGGTCAATATTCTCTTACATGGAATCTACGTCAGTATAAGTAAATATTTTGTCTCTGCGACTTAGTTTTTTTATATATATCATCCTAAGTGGTGAATATTGTCTTAGATGATTTATTAATATTTTACCCAGGAAGAAGTTTTTATTTATTTTTATTATCACCTAATGTCCTCACGACAAAAAAATATAATCTTTATTTTTATATAAAGGTTTTAAATATTATTGTGTCCTTTATTTCTGGACAGCCTCAAATGTGCCGAAAAGAGTGAAGAAGTATAATTTTATTTATACAGGCATAATAGCCTCATACATTATCGTATATTCATAATAAAGCTTATTGTGCTGTACATTTATGAACAGCCTTGAATGTGCCGAACTAAATGAAGAAGCATAATTTGTAATTAGAATTAATTAGTCTTAGTAGTAGTATTTTATGATTGTGTACTCGCCAGCCCTATGGGACTATGCCAAATTACCTCTCGGTAAAGTGTAGGCAGTTGAGGCACAGAGTAGTACTAAACTTATAAGAAGAGTATTTTTGAAGTGCGCTATATCCATCGACAAGCCAGTTCTAGAGCTAGTAGTCCTGGTAGAGTTCATCATAAAATATATAGTCTGTAAGATAGGAAACTAAATCTTGGCAATATCCTCTGCGTGTGTACCCGCTAGCCATTAAGGACTATGCCAAATTACATTTCGGTAAAGTGTAGGCAGTTGGCGTAAAGGATAGTAAAAAGTGTATTGAAATAATATTTAATATATATTAACGAGGTTAACTGTGTCCGCACCACCCAAGGCTTTACGCTGAGAAACGCTGGGCCACCACAGTCTTGTTAATTATATTTTGAATATAGATAGACATATTCTTATAATTATATTTTGACATGTTCAGAGTAAATTTTAAGAATATCGATATCGACTATAGGGAATTCATCGAAAATATTATTAGTAAAGACATAGTATAATATAAAAGGAATTTAAAGATAATAAAAAAAAGGTAACAAATTATAATAGATGCAGGTCCCATTGTAGAGAACCCTTTTTCTAAATCTAATATACACAAAGAGACTAATTAATCGAAATAAACGCAAGACACTATAAACGACTGTTGATACTGAAGGAAGAAATCACTATAAGACCCACTCAGTCAACTATAAATGGAAATAAAGGTAAGTGCGAATATTTATTTGCATGCTTTACTTCTAAAAAAAACACGTAATAAACAAGAATAAAAATAAGTGAGGTAGGGATATTTTATTATTTGATAAATAAATATAGTTTGATCCAGAGATACCACTTCATCTTTACCCCCTTAATACCCTTTACCCTTTCACCCTTTTTTATTAGCTTCGATGTGAAGCTGAGATGGTATTGGTTTTACTAAGATGTGTTTTTTTTATGTCTGTTGCCACTTTTTCTCAGCTCTCACTGGACCGATTTCTTTCAAAAATACGTCAAAAGATCACAAATCGTATCTAGTTGAAGACATTACCCTTAAAAATTGAAAAAAATTCCCTCGTTCCCCGCAAATGGGGGAAATATCCAAAAAAATTACAAATTTA
>NW_026099576.1:145191-148886 GCF_025091365.1 Daktulosphaira vitifoliae | reverse complement strand
CTACCTGTATTTACAATCCCATGTGTATTATACATGTATATTAACTCAAAATTTTGAAACTTTAAATGTTTATATCTAATAAGCTAATAAAGTTATATTAAAAATTCAAATGCCATTTACTATTAAATTAAAAACTCAAACATTTTATTAAATTAAAAATATGTGTTACTATTTAAAAAATCAAAGTTGACCCCTCTCCAAGGCATAAGTGATGAACTTAAAAAGTATTACATAGTTAGAAATTCAAGAATACTGTGTAACTAAAGATAATAAAAAAAAAAAATGTTTAATTGATTATTATTCTGCAAGTAATTGAGTGGGTTATGATAAAAAAATCACCCTGTAGATAGACATATTCTTATAATAATATTTTGACTAGTTCAGAGTAAATTTTAAGAATATCGCTATCGACTGTAGGGAATTCATCGAAAATATTATTAGTAAAAAACATAGTATAATATAAAAGGAATTTAAAGATAATAAAAAAAAGGTACAAATTATAATAGATGCAAGTCCCATTGTAGGAACCCTTTTTCTAAATCTAATATACACAAAGAGACTAATTAATCGAAATAAACACAAGACACTAAAAACGATTGTAGACACTGAAGGAAGAAATTACTATAAGACCAACTCAGTCAACTATAAAAGGAAATAAAGGTAAGTGCGAATATTTATTTGCATGCTTTACTTCTAAAAAAATCACGTAATAAACAAGAATAAAAATAAGTGAGGTATGGATATTTTATTATTTGATAAATAAATATAGTTCGATCCAGAGATACCACTTCATCTTTACCCCCCCTTCATTTAATTTTATTTATTATATTTTTTTTGTTTATTACATTTTAAAATTAAACACTATCTACAGATTTGTATCGAAGCGTGTTTTATGATGGTCATTTTAATCGCTGTCAGATATCATCTATACTGGACCAAACTATGACATGTCCCCACTGTACTGGGTTTTTTACTTTTAAGCTTATTTCTTATGCCTTGTAATATTGTCAATATTGTTAAAAATGGTATTTTTAATTTTATAAAATGTTTCAGTTTTTGATTTATATAGTATATGGCATTTGAAATTTTAATATAACTTTATTCGTTTATTAAATATATTAAATAATTTTGAAGTTTTAAATTTTTCAATTAATATACATGCATAATACACAAGGAATTACAATCACAGGTGGATAATTGGTTTTTATGGAGTTAATAATCACAGATATGCAGCAGTTAGTATTACTGGTAGTAAGGTACATTGTTATGAGTTGTTTCGACTATGAAGAACATAGTGTATTTAAAGATAAACAAAAAAAAAAAAATAAAAAAATAAATTATTTTTATTGTGTATGATTATGATAAAAAAATCACTCTGTATACACAGCTCTTATTTTAATTCTGACAAGAAATATTAAAAATAAATTATAATAACTAGTAATCCTACTAACATTTTTAGACATAAGTAAAAAAATCAACATCTATATGCATTGTTTTTTAAATATATATATATATATCAGGTCATAGTTACCAATTTTAAAAAAGTAATGTAAATGATATTTATACTTTACTAAAATATGTTAAATTTTAAGATTTCTATTATAATTCATCTATGTTTACTATTTTTTTGTATCCCAAGTTATGGTATAGCACCAGATTTGATTGATTTATTTTTTACTGAGGGAAATAACTATCTAAAATGTTCTTACTTATTCAGTGCTTTGACTCATATGAGAATAACTCAAATCATGTTGAAAAACGAAAAACAAGAGTTAATATCTACATTAGTAAATATAAGTAAGTATAACATTATCATCAAACAACAATTAAGTACTTTGTATGATAAAGATAAAGATAGTATTAGATCCTTGTGGCTATTAAATATTTATTCAAGTAGCGTATATGGATTTTTAACTATACCTAGTTCAAAAAAAGAACTAGAAATAAATAGAAAAAATAACCGATACAAAAGTATTATAGAAACTCATGATTATATTATACAAAATTTGCAACAAGATGTTACCAACTGTGATACGCATAATTTATTCAATACTATTATAACGGAGTTTAAATATCAAACTAGTGAATCAATAAAAAATTTGGAATTGCAATTATATGACAATGTATACAATATAAAAAAATTTATGAAAGAAAGAAATAGACCTGAATTGATGTTAACAGATAATATCGAAAAATTTTCTAAACAAAACATACTTATGAAATTCATAGCAACAAATCCAAATGGAATAAATTTTTTCAAAAATGCTTGCCATGTCCTAGTTAATTGGAACAAAGAAACTGATAGAAAAATCAAGAGTATGTTTAAAAATGCTAATTCACTTGATTGGTCAGGCGGAAATTTTAAACCCATTAAAGATTTTTATGTAGTGTTTTTTAACTTTTTTAAGATCATTATGTTAAGGTTGACTTGGAAGCATTTCTTGTACCTTCAATACCAAAATATCAATATCGTAGAACATCTTGCAAAAGAATGGTTACCGATATTGTATAACTTTTCACAGCTTACATGTATAGAAAATGATTCTGATATTAACAAAATTAAATCAAGTATAACAAATTTTATTAACTTTATTCCAAAAAATACAAACGAATTAGTCGACGAGTTCGAGTTTTTAAATTATTACCAAGAGTATTACTTGAAACTAGAAACCGAATTAAAAGCAATTCTAACAGATATTTGTAAACCTTTGGATTGTTTTGCTATAGAGCCAATGTTTTTGTTCGGTGAAGAACTTCCTAACGAATCAGATAAACCACCACACAATCCCTCAGAAGTTAAAACCGTCGAACATTACAGTTTACTCAATGCAAGAATATTTATTAACAGTATTGTGCTAAATACGAAAACGAATGATTTCCGCGTGATAAAATCATTTATAAATTACATAGACAAAATAAGTAAGCAATAAGTTAGAAAAAAAACATCTAAATTAAACCAAAAATTTTAAATACATAATATATTTTACTTAAATGTATGAATATTTTAATTTTTATAACACGATAATTATGTATATCTAGAGTTAATTATATAAAATTGCTTTAAAATTAATCAAATGGAAAAGCTATAGTTAATTGAATACATTTTACTATAGTAAAATAAGTTTTATTTACAGTTATATAAAGTAGTTATATATTTGAGATTATTATTACAGCTCAGTTATTGATACAAAAAAATAAGCGAAACATAACTTAACTAAAATTAAATGCGATGTGTAAGCATACCTATCGTAATGTGATTATTATTATGATATAAAAGTGAAAATACTTATAATAAATAAGTACAATGTTTTACTATTTCATAAGAATTGTGTTATTTTGTAATTAAAAAGAAAATATTTATACGTTAAAATTAAGTATAATCTTTAATCAAATTCTTTTTGAATAGTTATACTACTGCGTATGTACGTAAAAAGGCATTTTATTAATAATGAGTAAACATTAATATATAGTACGTATTAAATTCCTTTGTAAATTATCAAACTCAGATTGTTTTAACATTTTGTACAAGTGTCACTTGTGATTCTTGTCCTGTTTAGTTAACACTTGTTATTAACTGTACTTAAATCAGTTTAGACTTATAAAATAATCCAACGTTTACTGAAATTTGTATTCATTATTTCAATTTTTTTTAGCTTCGTTGCGAAGTTGAGAATGTATTAATTTTACCATGATGT
>NW_026099576.1:138735-144588 GCF_025091365.1 Daktulosphaira vitifoliae | reverse complement strand
AACTTTTTTACAAAAACTAACTTTTTCAACTTAATTTTTGAAAATGTTCCGGAAATACTGCGTCCTTTAAACATATATCAAATTAAAGCTTATTATATGTAATATAAAATGAAAAAAAAAATTTGTCCCGACACTTTATTTTCTTCATGGAAACGGCTGCCGTAGTTTAAAAAACGCTATTTTTGTGTTAAAATTTTCGATTTAAAATTTTCAACTTAAAAATGCTATAACTTGTTGAAAAATATATATATCAGCACAAATTTTTTTTTTCTAAATACATTATAAGTACATCTTTCATTTGACCTACTTTTTATTAAAATTGGACAGTTTCCCCTTATATAGGGGGCGTCCAAAACTTGAAATATTGTAAAAAACATAGAACTTTTTCAACTTAACTTTTGAAAGTGTTCCGGAAGTACTGACACTTTTATACATATCTTAAATTAAAGCTATTGTAATGTACTTAATTATGAAAAAAAAAATTTCGGACTTTATTTTGTCTTCGCGGTGAAAATAGCTACCGAATGCTATTTTCGTGTGAAAATTCTCGATTTTATTTTTTAAATTTTCAACTTTATAATGCTATAACATATTGAAAAGTGTATGGATCAATACAATTTTTTTATGAGAAATAAAATTTTTTAATAATACATTTTTTATTCAGGATATTAATAAGGAAATAGCAGATCATGTAGTTTTTGGAATAATCCACCAATTTTTTATAATTAAACACTATCTAAAGATTTGCATTAAAGCGTTTTTTTTTTATAGTGATTTTAATCACTGTCAGATATCATTATACTTGATCCAACTATGCCACGTCACCACTTTGTCACGACCCCCTGTACTAGGTTTTTTTAAAGTCGAGAAAGAAGTTTTTAATTTTAAATTATTTTGAGTTCCAATATTCTTAAAGTATTTATTGTCAAATTAGATTTGATATGAAAAAAGTATTCAACTACAAAAGTAAATAATTGTACATTGTAATTTATTCATTTTTTAACTGTATTTGTGTGTGCTATACCAGTCTATAATATTCCAAATTTTTTTGCAACATGTTGCTATATAAATCATAAATTTAAAAAAAAAGTGATATTTAGTTTCACCGGAATTTAACAATGGATTTTTACAATTATAATCAAATTTTATAATAAGCTCAATTGAGTAAATCTTTTTAACAAATTTTTTTTTATTGGTTTTTTAGATATATAATTATTAAAATTAATTAAATTCTGAATATTTCCATTGTAGAATCTTTTTAAACACCAAAAGTTAATTAGAAATGATTATTATTATTTTTATTTAAGTGATCTATTACGATAAAAATGTAAAAAAAATCGAACTTTACTGATAAATGTACTGTAAATAGTAATTATAAAATTTCCTGATTGTATATTAATCTTAACAATTTCACTTTTTTTTATTTAATAATGTCAATTTCAAACTGACAAGTTGAACTAAAAGCTATGGTAACAAATTCATTTTTTTTTTTTTATTAAAACATTCACTTTAAAGGACAAAAAAAAGTAGGTTCAAAATCATTATTTTAACATATTAAAAATAAAAATCAATAATAATTTGAAAACAATTATTTTTAAAAATGATATAATATATAATTAAAAGAATTACTTATCTGGATATAATAAGGAAATAGTAGTTGATGTTGCTTTTGTAATTATCCATTAATTTCTTAGAATTAAACACTATCTACAGATTTGCATCGAAGCGTTTCTTATGATAGTGATTTTAATCACTGTCAGATTAAATCTATATTGGACCCAACTATGCAACGTCCCTATTATATGGACTAAAAAAAAGTTTTGTGATGTACAAAAATAAAAAAAAATTAGATACTTGAGTAGAAAAAGTATTATTATATCTTTAAGAGTGTAAAAAAAAAAATCTTGATCATTTGGATCTTTTAATGATATCCAACGATATTTTTAAAAATTATATCAATCAGGTCAGTTTGAAATTTCTTCAATTGTCATCAGCATAGTTAGTCCTTAAAAATGATGTCTATATCCATGCTCTTCAAAATGATTCTGCTAAACAGTTACACGAAAAGCGTTTACTGGGTTTTAAATTTAGACATTATACTGTAAATAAAATAATCGTTATCTTCATTTTTTACTTTGATAGTTGCATGCTTACATTCAATTTCTTTAAGAAGCGATAAATAACTCCCGTCAACAAAAGGCATGTATTTGTCATAGTTCAATAGAATACCATTAATCCGTTCTAACGTAAAACCACTACCATTACTTAAATATTCTTCTTGCTCTAGTAATAGTTTAGTGAAATCTTCATTCAGAAACTTGTTAATAAACTTGATATGTACAAACTTCGAGATGTAGTTTTAAAAGATCTATTTACTATAGATTCATCGTTATTCGGTATAATATTTGTAGCTTCTAATTTTAAACTATATTTAATTGGACCTTTATCAAGCAAACGTTTAATCAAAGCAATTAACTCAGGTCATACTTCCTCCAAAAACACTCTATAATTAAGAACATGTTTTAAATTCTTTTTGTAAAATATCTTGTGCAACCCTCTTAACGATTGTTGTATTAAACTAAAACCACTAGTATTTATATTTTTTATTCTTAATTTATTTGTATATTTTACCCAGAATCTGCTTGTAAACAAAGGCTATGTAATTCTTTATCGCCCCAACAATTGTCAAGAAGGTGTTTCTTTTTTCACTTGATAAATAATTTGAATTTCTTGATTCTCGTCTATTTCTGACGCATCTTTGGTTATAAGTTTCTTAATGCTTTGTCAAATTCTTCTCTTAATACCGGAAATTCAATATACTCTTCATCTTATTCCATATAATTTATTTTTTCTAAATCTGTAAAAACTAGTTCTTCTACATCATATAGCTTCTTTTATTATTATTATTATTATAATAGTGTATTCTTTCCATCTAACTACAACCTGTTCATGTTCATAAATAATTTCTCTATTTTCTGTTGTTCCACATTTGAGTGTACAAAGTCCAAAAAACTATTTTAATGTTTTATACGCATTTTCTCTATTACCAATTCTCATCCAAATGTCTATTTCCTCACATTTTTCTTCTAGGTATTTTTCTTTTTCTGCTTTTGATTTCCTTATAATTTAGTTTCTTATAGTCCTGTATCTGCTTTGATATTCATCATTAATTGAGTTTATATATTATCTTTTTTCTTCTAGCATTTTAATAATCTTTTTCGTTATCGATAGCTTCCCTGGTAATATACATTTTGTTTCAGTTATTTTTTCATTTTCTATTGCTCCAAATTTGGGTGTACGTACTTCAAAGAACTTTGAAGTAACTAATTATAATATATGTATTAGACAAAATAAAAATACAAATTTATAGTATACATATACATTGTAAATTATACATTGATACAGTTAATTACTTATAAAATATTGAATTTATTTTTCAAGTTCATTTTTATTCAACCAAAAATCATATTTTGAGAGAAATCCCATCCAACAGACCAATAATTTATTTCTTTTTAGTCGTAATATTTTTCAATCAGGTAATTATGAGGATGTTTTGTCTTTTGTATTTATTGCGCGTAAAAACATCCTTTAATCGGATTTTTTTCAAAGTTTTCGAGAAGATAGGTTACTGGTATGGTATTGCTACCTTGGTTCTTGAATAAACCAATTAATCAAATAGATTTTATAAAATACTGCCTTGTTTGAACTTGTATATAATCACCTCTACGAAATTTACTTTTTGTTTCGTTTTATGTACAGTATCGTGCATAACTACTACTTAGGGATTATTATTATTGGCAAACGTGGGGGTCATCTTTATTGTTCTATGCACGCTATTATTATACTCATGCATTACTTTATTAATATAGAAAACCAATTATGCGATCCTTGAGTGATAAACTCTCTGTATAATTTAGTCTTGATTGTTCGCAAATAGTCGCTTTCAATTTACTGTACGTTAAGTGATGTTTTATGTTGTATTTTTTGATAAGAGCTAAAAATTTTGAGTTATAGTATTCTCTGACAAAATTGCATCAATATTACGTTTCAACAATTTAGGCTTTGACTGTATCAAATACCCCTGTTTTTGATTTCTAAGGTACTGCCCATGAATATTTGATTAACATATTAAGAAATAAAAAAGATAGCCGAAAAATATATTACAAAATTATCATATATCAAAATTACGTTGATCGCTGCTCGGAAAAATTTCGCTGTGATAGCATTTTCCCCACATCAAGTGTAATACCAATGGTGAAATCCAGTAGAGCACTCCCTTTAATCCTATTTTCGCTGCTTTATCGGCTTTAGAGTCTTTAGCTGGTGGGGCGTGTAGTTTTATACGTAAAACCATCGATGCGAGAGAAGCAAGTGGTAATCTACAAATCTGCCATAGACTGCTCTATATGACTACCAAATTATAAAATATGCAAATTTATTGAAAATACCTTATTTTAGAGGGGTCTTTAACAAAGACACATTGACCGTACGTCCTTTAAAAAATGAGAGTACGATTATACATTTAAACAGATAAAGTGAGCAAGGTACTCATTAGACATACAATAGAAAAAATGATAGGTGATTATAAGCTACAAGGAGCTTGACCGGGCTACACACGTAACTTTGTTACGTCGCTATTTAGGGGTTAAGCCTAAATGCCCGTCGACAGTATTCTAAGGGACCAACGGGGGATAGCTGGCTAGGCTATATCTACTTTAGGTACTGAAGTTTCCTATTTAATTTATATTCCCTTAGAGGAACTACCAAGGGTCGCACTACAATATATATATATAACACTTTAGGTTAACAACGATATAAATAAATATTTTTTAAGTGATTGAAATATTAAATAGATAATACAACCTGCTGGACACCTAGAGATGATATAATCCAACAGGGAGCTGACGGCGACACGCACACATTAATACGTGGTAGAAAGTTAAGTTAATTATCAGACAAAGTACTGATCGCGAATATGGTAAAATGTCAACTGTCGATAGGGATATATTATTATGGCACATTGGCCGTGAATTGCAAAAGTGTTTATGTGTGCAGTCCGCCATCCTGATAGTATTGTTGTATGTCACTGAGTTAATTATATATATATATATGTCTATAAAACGGTACAATGATGTTATGGGAGACAGAGATATGGGCATATGCAAATGTGATCGTATCAGCTGCTCCCCCTTCACTTAAGGTCGGACCCTAGACCTTAATAACAATATAAAAGAACTTTAGCAAAATAATCCTATGTAGAAAAAGAAAATTATGTAAAAAAAAAAAAAAAAATTTGGAGGGACATTAGTGTCGTTGTAAGAACCTCTGGGTCTTCGATGTCCACACTCCTTAATTCACAAGCTTTTCAGCGTTGGANGGTCTTCGATGTCCACACTCCTTAATTCACAAGCTTTTCAGCGTTGGAGGAGCTTCCTTTGTGTGAGCTCTCAATAGTCGGCTACCAAGCGGTTCCTTTGAAAAGCCCGGCCCTGTCGTCGACTTCTTGAATAGTCTCGGGGCCCCAAAGAGTATTCTCCATGTTATCGAGGTCTGTTCAGAACACGAACGCTTATTATTAAAAAAAAATGTAATAATTAAAAGGGGATGTTGGGGTACCGAATACAATCATAAGCAATGCATGCACAATGAATGATACATGTTTATGAATTAAAAAATAATAATTTAATGCTATTTGTGACAATAAAAAAAAAATCCAGCACAGTGGGGTGGCGGCACAGTGGGGTCGTGGCATAGTTGGGTCCAGTATAGATGATATCTGACAGTGATTAAAATCACTATCATAAAAAACGCTTCGATGCAAATCTGTAGATAGTGTTTAATTAAAAAAAAAAA
>NW_026099576.1:134028-136425 GCF_025091365.1 Daktulosphaira vitifoliae | reverse complement strand
TTTTTTTTTTCAAATTAAAGTACATTACATTAGCTTTAATTTAAGATATATATAAAAGTGTCAGACCTTCCGGAACATTTTCAAAAGTTAAGTTGAAAAAGTTAATTTTTTGTGAAAAAGTTGTCATTTTAAATACCCCCCTGTGGGCAGAAAAAAAGTCAAATTTACAAAAAAAATATACCAAATAATAGGTAAAGACATCAAGCATCTATATTAATTATATTAATATGTTTATTTTTGAAAAAGTTACGGCAGTATTTAGTAAAAAAAATTGAAAATATTTCGAAAATTAGCGATTTTTAAATTTGTAATTTTTTTGGAGGTTTCCCCCATTTACGNTACCCATTCGGCAACTATTCGTTGATTTTTGTTGCATGATAAAATTGGCTATTTAAGCTAACTCAAATTTAAAAATTACTTTTTCGACTTTAAAAAAGTAAAAAATGTTAATAAGTATAATATCATATGTCTTATGAACTTTATTCTATGTCAATGAAATTATATAATATTCATGAAAGTCAGTTTATTCCCCTAATAAAATATTTTAAAATAAAATAAAATGAAAATCGAAAATTTTAACACAAAAATGTTAAAATAGCATATTTTCAATATGGTAGCCATTTGCGCATAGGTCGTCGGGACAAATTTTTTTTTTTCATTTTATATTACATAAAATAAGCTTTAATTTGATATTTGTTTAAAGGACGCAGTATTTCCGGAACATTTTCAAAAATTAAGTTGAAAAAGATCTATGTTTTTTACAATATTTCAAGTTTTGGACGCCCCCTATATAAGGGGAAATTGTCCAATTTTAATAAAAAGTATGTCAAATGAAAGATGTACGTTATAATGTATTTAGAAAAAAAAATTTGTGCTGATATATACATTTTTCAACAAGTTATAGCATTTTTAAGTTAAAAATTTAAAATCGAAAATCGAAAATTTTAACACAAAAATAGTGTTTTTTTAACTACGGCGCCGTTTAAATGTATAAGAAAAAGTGTTGGGGCAAATTTTTTTTTTTTCATTTTATAGTACATAAAATAAGCTTTAATTTGATATATGTTTGAAGGACGCAGTATTTCCGGAACATTTTCAAAAATTAAGTTGAAAAAGTTAGTTTTTGTAAAAAAGTTGCTATTTTAAATCTCCCCTGTGAGCAGAATAAGTGTTAGATTTTCAAAAAAAAATGATATCAAATGAAAGAAAATTACCTAAGGTTTCAATATAAAGAAATATTATTTTGATTAGTTAATATTTGAAAAAGTTATGGCAGTTTTAAGTACAAAAAACATCGTTATAAAAGGTGATTTTTATCGCAAATATTACATTTTTTTTATAATTTCGACAGCCATTTGCACATAGAAGATAAGGTGTCGGGACAAATTTTTTTTTTTCATTTTATAGTACATAAAAAAAGCTTTAATTTGATATATGTTTAAAGGACGCAGTATTTCCGGAACATTTTCAAAAGTTCAGTTGAAAAAGTTCTATTTTTTATACAATGTTTCAAAGTTTGAACCCCCCCTATATAAGGGGAAATTGTCTAATTTTAATAAAAAGTATGTCAAATGGAAGATGTACTTATAATGTATTTAAAAAAAAAAAAATTGTGCTGATACATGCATTTTTCGAAAAGTTATAGCATTTTTAAGTTGAAAATTAAAAATCGAAAATCGAAAATTTTAACACAAAAATAGTGTTTTTTTAACTACGGCAACCGTTTACATGCAGAAGATAAAGTGTCGGGACAAATTTTTTTTTTTCATTTTATAGTACATAAAATAAGCTTTAATTTGATATATGTTTAAAGGACGCAGTATTTCCGGAACATTTTCAAAAGTTAAGTTGAAAAAGTTAGTTTTTGTAAAAAAGTTGCTATTTTAAATCTTCCCTGTGAGCAGGTTAAGAGTTAGATTTTCAAAAAAATTATATCAAATAAAAGTGAAATATCTAAAACTTCAATATAAAAATTTGTTGATTTTTGAAAAAGTTATGGTAGTTTTAAGAAAAAAAAGTGAAAAAATTTTGAAAATTAGCGATTTTTAAATTTGTAATTGTACACAGTGACCATCTCATAAAATTCAGTGTCTATATAGAAAAAAAAAGAAATATACACAATAGGGTATTTTGAATTAGGCTGACTTGCGCCTTAGTTGCGGGACGATTATTTTATATAAATTATACTATAATAAGGGTAGCCGTGATAACGGCTGTTATAAAAGACGACGATTTTTGCTGCTGTAACAACTTAGTTAACTTGTATATAGTNCGACGATTTTTGCTGCTGTAACAACTTAGTTAACTTGTATATAGTAAACGTGCATGTCGTATTGATTTTATAAAGAAATAAATTTATTTAATAATATTAACTGGCTCGCTCTATTAGTAACAATC